>NW_009925929.1:0-724 GCF_000696875.1 Nestor notabilis | reverse complement strand
GGCCCAGCTTATGTTTCCAGCCATCCGGTGGTTGCTGCCACCATGGTAAGCACATAGCGCTTGCCTTGGCGAGTCAGTGGGAGGGTGATATAGTCAATCTGTGTAGAGGAGACCCTGCCTTTGAACATCCAGCCCAGCACAGGCAACCAGCGTGCCACGAGAAGCTGTGTTTCAGTGCCAATCACTTCTGAAGCAGCTCGAACCCCTTCATAGGCTGCCAGTATCTCCTTTTCAGTGGGAGTGTAGTTGGCCTCGGATCCTCTGTAACCCCAACTCCAAAAGCTGATGGGTTGAGCTCAACCCTCCACTGGAGCTTTCTGCCAGAGGCTGCAGGTAGGACCATTCTCCCCGGCTGTGGTGTAGAACACATTTTTCGCATCTGCCCATTCCGAACTGGTCCAAGGTCTACCACATGAACTATTTCTGTTCTATTCTGTTTCATTCCATTCCATTCTTTTTCATTCCATTCTTTTTCTTTCCATTCCATTCCAACAATTCCATTTCATCCATACCATCCATTCAGTTCCATTCCATTCCGTTCCATTCCGTTCCCTGCACTCACAGTGAGTTGTATAATGATGAGACCACCTGAATCGCCAAAGGGTTTTCAGCACCAAAACCACTTTCAAAGACACAAATCAGGCAGGTTACAGGTGGAAAGAGTATTTTGTTTATTTATAGATAAAGCTATTCAGCTTAGTTTAGTTAATTTTAGTCTAGTTTA
>NW_009925928.1:0-15111 GCF_000696875.1 Nestor notabilis | reverse complement strand
TGAGATAAGAACAGTTTAATAATTTAATAATTGAAATATAAGTAAAATATAAGAATAATAATAGTAGCAACAGTAATACTAGCAGAGAAAAAAGAGGGAGAGGCATAAAACCCCAGAAAGACAAGTGATGCACAATACAATTGCTCACCACCTGCTGACCGATACCTAACCCCATCCCTGAGCAGTGACTGGGCCCTCCCAGACAACTTCCCCTAGTTTATATACTGGGCATGACGTGCTGTGGTATGGAATATCCCTTTGGCTGGTTTGGGTCAGGGGTCCTGTCTCTGCTTCCCCACAGCTTCTCGTGCCCCTCCTCACTGGCAAAGCATGAGACTAAAAAGTCTTTGATCAGGATAAGCACTACTGAGCAACAACTACAACATCAGTGTATTATCAGCACTGTTCTCAGACTAAACCCAAAACATGGCACTGCACCAGCTACTGGGAAGAAAATTAACTCTATCTCAGCTGAAACCAGGACAGTGAAACATCCACAAGGGTGGAATTTCAATTAAAAATTGCATTTATATTGCTTAATTGCTTCTACATAGAGTGACTTTTCAGTAGTGCACCTGGATGAATTCGGTCCGCACTTTTTTCCAGGTTATTTTCCTTGTACTACAGAAAGAGTCTTCAAAATAATTTTATTCTTATTTTGACGATGAGTACAAGAGTTTTTATCACATTACTTTGAAAAGTAAAATTCCAGCCTTGCCAGTGCAGCTGGGCTGGGAGTTTTGCCATTGATGCCAGTGAGATAGGATCTCATCCAGAGCCACAGCATAAAGCAGGAAAACAGGAATGAAAGTGCACAGCCAGGGCCAGGGCTCTGTAGGTATTTTTAAACATCTCTTTGTCAACCACAAGTCAATATTTATCTGATCTGCCTACATACATGTGTCTCCCCATTGTACATACTACTTCCCGAGTATTAAAATAGAACTAAAAATTTGTAGCCAACTTCTACCTAAATCTTCAGGCAAACACTTTGTTCGGTGTGACTGTGCCTCGGCGAGGATGTCAGCATCCAGCTGGTGAGAATTCAGTGTGACTGAGAGGTGTGGGGGCATTGTACAGGTGCTTGGGGACCCAGGGGTGCAAATACTCAGCAAAAGCGATTTGTGGGAACACTTGGAGAGGCAAGACACCTAACACTCCTTGAATGAACATGAGCAGGTATAAGTGGTACAGAAGCTGATGATGGAAGTCTGTGACCCCTTTTTTGTTAAGGAAAGTGAAGGGATTTGTGAAAGTCATGTTCCTAACATAAACTGATTTCTGGAATGAAAAAACATTTTAGGTTCAGTTCAGGACACAAAGAACACTCATTGTTGGCTTTTGGACATTTTCTTAGGAAGATAATGATCAATCTGCATCTACCACCTCCCCTCAACCAGTTTTTGAACCATCTGGCAAATTCAAGTCACATTCACTGTGGGAGCAAGAAGTTTCACCAGACTTGTAGTCCTCTGTTTGCAAGGAGAAATGGCAGTGGAATGGCAGACAGAGACACAATTTGGGCTGCCTGATGGCTCCACTCTGGACATGCTTAATTGCAGGTGTGCTGCTGACAATTCCACCTCTTGCCTATCCAGTACCTAACAGATACAGGCATGGCTGCAGGACACAGCAGTGTGGTTATGGGGAATTGGGAAGAGGGGAAAAGAGATACTTCCAGGATGGAATAGAGGATCATAGGAAGGACCATGAAACATCAGTGGGAGGTGTTTGGGATACAAAGAGGATGGAGGGTTTCAGGAGAGAACTGGGGCAGAAGACGAACTTCTGCAGTGGAAAGTACCTAGTGACATGGAATAACAGTCTGTAGGAAGCTTGTTTTATCATTTGCACTGCTCATGGAACAACTTGTTTATTCTTGCTCAAAGCAAGAGTATGAATCATTTCTCTTCCATTCCTCCATTAGAACAATGCCCTAATCAACTTTTCCTGAGAGGTACCTCATATTACCTCTGGAGGCCAAGAAAAAGACTCTGGGTTTGGCTCCTTGAAATGTTTGCTTTAATTAAAAAAGTTAAAAATAATAATAAAAAATAAACAAAAGAAAAATTCAAGAGCTGTCCCACACTTTATGTGGCTGTCATGGTTTAAGAAGAAAAGTCACTCTAACTCAGCCAAAACCAGGACAGTGGCACATAAAGATTTTCTGACATTTAAAAAGCCAGTTTTCTGTAAAACCAGTGGAAGCATCATCACTGCAAAGGACTACATGAGCAGCTTTCTGAGAGTGTCTAGACAAAGCTATTTATTAACCATCCAGCTGCAAAAAAATGATTTTAAAGCTTTAAGTGGTGAAAACACCTCATCAAGGGCCAAAATACCTCACTGGTCAGCATTTGGCTACATTTCCACAAAGGAGGAAAATCACCTTTGGGCCGAGGATACATGTGGAAGATGAGCATACAAAGGATAACTTTTGACAAAGCTGAAAATAGTGCCTTGCCCTGAAGGCGTTTTGTTAGCAACAATGGGTGTCACTGTCATGACTGTGGATGATTTTGCTTCCAGCATCAACAAAGATAAAAGCGAACAACAAAGTCCGTGATGGGGGGGTGGATAACGATGCTAGGAGAACACAGCTCAGTTTTTGGATGCCAGCATGAGTTTGCATTCCTGACAGCCAGACAAGTCTTATTTTGACTCGTAAGCTGAGGGAACAGGTCTGGAGGAGCAAACACAAGCACAGCTTTCACCATCGCTCTACAGACAGCAATCACATTTCACTGCAGAAGATTGTACAAGAGTTACTTCAGCTGATGGCCTTTTGAGGCAGCAGCAGTTAATTAGCTTTACACAAAAATGTCAGACCTGCAATATTCCAGACTGAGATGACATGAACATAGACAAAGTGAAGCCTCCAATGAAGCTGAGCTGACACAGAGCCACTGCATTATGTTCCTGGTACCAGCGGAACAGACTTCCTAATAGCTGGAGGGGTGATGAGGAATTGTCAGGGTAGAGCTACAAACACCAGCACACTGTGAGCTGGGACCACAGAGCTTGATGATGGGATGTGGGCTGTTCCAGAGGGAGGGTTGGGACTCAACTTACAGTTTTTGCTGTGATCCCTCTTCACCATTTGAAGACTCTTACGGCTAGGCGCAGAAATCCTTTGTCCATGCAGTGAAGACAGAAATCCCACCAACTCATCAGTATCATGACACATTGTATTTAAACAGGTTTTAAACAAATTTTCTTTCCCAGCTTCATCTTCTATGTTTTCATTATCTGCAGTGATTTTATCAACATACTTGCAGCCCAACTCTTACTTTCATCTTCCTTCTTCAATTTTTTTTCGGCAATTTGAGGTTTTCACTGTTTATAGTGCAAAAGAAACCATTACAATTTATATGTTTTAATACCAAAAGTTCCAAGTACTCTTTTTATAAGAATCTTACATTTTTGATTTATTTAATTGACACATTACTGAACACATTATCTTGGATCGGAGATTTTCATACTGAATGTCAGACCCAACCACCCACTAACCTCATGAGGAACAAAATGGAGCTTTCTCAGCTTAGCAGAAAGAACTGAAGATTTTGAAGTATGGTGAAGAGATGGCAAAGTTCTGTAGAAGGTGCCCTTCGAAACCAATGCATGACAGATTATGGGTTTCAGAAGCACTTGAATATTTTGCTTTTGATCTAATGCATATCAAAACTCAAATAAAATTAATTTTGAAGAAAATCTCTTAGGAAAAAAAGTGTTTGCAACATAGGTCAATAAAGAATTGCAAAGTTTTGTGAGGCTTTGCTCTGCAGCAGTAGGAACAGAGGTCTGCAATGTAAGACCATGAATAGGTACAATTCTCATTAACTCTCTCACAGATCTGATCTCCATTTGAGATGTAACTACATAAAACCAGGTTGCTTTGGCACACCAGGAGTCCACACAGCTGTAATCGGTCTCAAGCCGCATGGTTGCCTTTTCAGACGATGACAAAATGTTTCCTATGCAGACATCTTTGTTAGTTTAACTGAGCAGTATAGCAAGATTGAAACACGTTTCTCTAATACCTCCACAGCCTTCAACACACTGAACACAAAACTGATTGTCTTTGCACAGATGGTCTTAAAAATATAAAGCTCCAGCAAACAGCATGTGCTAAATATATCAGTCCTTTATGGTCCAAACTCCCATAACTTTAGGCACAGGGATAGAATGTAATTGTAGACCCATATTTTTATAATTCTCACACAATTTTATCATAAAATTCTTAATTTTTATATATATATGGTCATATTTTCAGTTTTAGAGAATGTAAGTACAAAAGCTAAGTGAATTTTAAAACTTGGAAAGATGAAAGCATCTCCAAAAACTGCAAGGGAATGTGCTGAAGCTGCAGCTGCTGTCTTGGGTAGGAATAATTAACTTTTCTGTTTGCAGTGTAAGTGACCAGATAATGCTATGTAATTGCTTATGATTTGCATTGCTTGAAATGGGATTGCTAATTTCCAGCAATGATTAGCATGTCATTTAAATAATTATTCTGCACCATATCACTTGGACACTTCAATTGCACGCGCATCTACCGTGAAATTCCTAGAGGTGTTCTCAACATTTCTGGTTATTTGTAGGCTATACGATACTTCAGCTGTTTCAGTGTTATAGGAAATGACAGCAGAAGAGAAATTAATAACGCTGTGTTTAAATATCAAGCTTAACCCCTCAGAATCTTTAAACGCTTGGCTATCATTCGAGTTGACTAGAGGGTCTGATTTTATTTACAATACCATATACTAGCCTACTGGAGAAAAAAAAAATCTGATTGTCTCAGCAGCAGTCTAGGATTGAAATGGTGAAAACTCTTTCCTTTGAGTTGAGTTTTTCCTTGATGTACTTGAAACCATGGAAAGGGTTTCCAGCTTTCTTTTTACAGTGCCTCCCATGCTGCTCTCTGGTGCATTTCTGCTTATAGCAGTCAATGCTGGACTGAAGAGATGACACAAAACATGGGAATTCAGCAGCCTCTGGAAATCACCACTGTAAGAGCATCTGGGAGGGTCTTTGCTAGCAGTGACCAGACCATAGAACATTATAAACAGCTCCCCTGGAAATGGCCAGTCTGATAGCTACAGATACGTGGGCACTGTCGGAAGGGCTCAGCTGAACAAACATTCCTTCTCTTTGTTTGTTTTATTCTGAGACAACTCCTGGCATGCCCTCTTGAATAAACCCTCACTTAGCATGTGAAGAACCAGTGACAACATGACAGTTCTCAATTACTACGGAATACCACATAATGCCCCACTTTTTACAATTTCCTTGCCTTTCACGCAAGGTATTATTCTAGAAAGGTTGGTTTTACTCTGAGGCCCTGTTTGCAGAAGGAAGAAGAAGGATGTCTTTCAGCAGTCAGATGCTAATGGGCTGCTCACACCCAGCACATACGAAACTAAGCAAAAACTATTGGAAAGGAGCTGCTGATTTTAACCACAAACCTTTTCTGGAGGAGAAGTAATTAATACTCATTAGTGCTGGGGAGCAGCAGTTTGTCTTGCCCTGGCAGCAACCACTTTCAAATGTTTTCTGTGCGATGCATGTTTTTCCACGGTTCCTCATCCTGTTCAGAGCAGAGGATGAATTTTAAAGCCAGATACTTCTCCAGCCTGCCCCTTGATAGCTTCTCCTTAGTGACAACTTCCATGTATGAAACCTCCTGCCATCACTTTTGAATCTGCAGCATTGTTGTCTAAATGTTTATCACTGCTTTATGCCAGCATGAGTCACTGCTGCCAAACACTGGTTAGGAATGCAGCAGACTGAGGGTATTTTTCTTTCCTCTAAACTCTGTTTACCTGCAGTATGGAGCTGAGCTTTGCCAGTGCCAGTTAAACTGGCCATGAGGATTGTTCAATCCCCACAGAGACTCGGCCAACAAAAAGCATCTTGAGAAGGGCAACGGTGGCTTTTGCTGAGAGCTGATGACTTGTTAAATCTTTCTTTTCCCAGGTAATTTATGAGTTTCAACAAAAGGTCTGTTTGGGAGTTAACAGTCCAGAGAAGGAAGGATGGGAGTGAAAAGTGAGCAATTAAATGGATTGAGGCTAGTGCAGCCAGTGCATAGCTTTATCTTATCTTTAGTTCATAGATATATTTAGTTTGGATGCATGAACTTTGGGTAACTAACACTTTTTAAGCCACTAAAAAAATACATGCTCAGTCAATTCATTCAACTATGAAGAGCTTTGAAATTCTCTACTTTTCATTCTACTGCCACCCACACTACAGATGTCATCCTAAAGCCATAAATAGCTCTTGTTTTTTTTGCTTTATTTCTACTATTTACATGACAAACCTTAATGTCATTGATCCTATTTTAAAGACAGCAATGAATCCCACACCCATATGTCAATGTTTTAACATTGATTGACTGGAAGTAAACCAAGAAGGATACATAAGTACATTTTTATGGTATAGTAGATATAAACAGTCAGAAGGTCTGACAGCATTTGCCTTGGTTCATTAGAAATAATAAAAGTCATCCACTTCGAACACTGGAAGCTATGGAATGAATGTACAGGGCAGTAAGAAAAAAACTTTTATATTTAGGGAATTTGCCCTGATTCTAGCAATTAATACTCAGCTACTGATGAAGCAAGGGTACTGCTGTTCTTACATTTGGGTAAGTGAAACTGAGATTGCTATTTCCTTCAGGTGTGACCAGCATCCTTCCAGAACCTCAGACTGTCCTGTCCAGGCTTTCTGAATAGTTTGCAAGCCCTTAAAAATGTTAACGTCTTCGGACAGACAGATGGAAGGAAGGAAGGAAGGAAGGAAGGAAGGAAGGAAGGAAGGAAGGAAGGGGAAGGGATCCATATGGAAGACACGAATAAAGGGCTACCCTGCATTTACAGACCTCTTTGTGAAGACATCGCTGAATTCAGTCACAGGCAGCCTGAGGAAATGTCTCGCCTGGGCGGCTCCCTCATGCCTCTTCAGAACAGAGTCATAATTGATCCTTCACCTCTGATAACTCATAGTAGGAGTCATTTTCTACTATGCCTCACTCTGAGAGCAAACATTTTGCTGTTGAAATGTATTTAAATGGCACCAAATGGCAAGCATTTTCAATAGCGTTTGCAGGAGGGAAACATGTCCGTGTTTGTCATCTCCCTTCAAAGCAAACTAACAACTGTCTGCATGACTACTTTAATAATCCTTATTTTTAACTATTTTAGTAAAAATACCTTAAAATATTTTAGCAAAAATAGCATCAAGTTGAATATCAGATATCATCCAAGAGCTGACTTATCACACCTGACAGGATCTGCTGCACCATCTCTGACTGGGAGAGTGGAAGTTACGGCAGCAACATCCTAACTTGAAACATCCATTGATTGTTTTAAAGAAGACACCCATGCCCACCCTGTTATCTCGATTTATTTCTGCTTATCTGGGGAATATGCATTCTTTTGAAAGACAACAGCAGTACCTACAGATCTTTTAATTATGATTGTTGACCATGCACCATGGATCATCTATCTGGATGGCAGTTTTCCTGGCAATGGCTGAAGGGAAATTCAGGTTTTTAATTCCCTTAACAGTATGAGGTCTCTAGCAGCACAAGAGTTAAGAGAAATTGCATTCCTGGGGTGCTTTCTTGCATCCACAAATCCAAAATATAACTAAAACTCAATGTCCATACCTGCAGCAGAATTAATATAGAAACTTTTGATAAGCTTCTGAAATGTTATTTTAGGCCTCAGACAGTCAAAGAGACAAGACTATAGAAATAAATAAAACAAAAATATTGATCTAAATACATTGGGTAAAAATATTTCTCTGAGATTTCACGATGAAGTTTTTGAGGGCACAAGTGCTTCAAGAGACATTAGGTAGCCCTAAAAAAATTCTCCCAAATGCAGCATTTTTCTCTCTACACAAAACCCAGTCAGTATAGAACACGTCTCCCAACATCAGATAAATAATGATTTCTAGCATGAAGAATAAATTGCCTCTTCTGCTGTTGATAAAATCATCCAACAGTCTCTTTTAAAGTAACTGCCAAAGAATGTTTGTTTTTCACTGATTTTATAATCTGCATATGAAAGACTTGATCTGGAACGGGACCTCAGCCTGGCTTCCGATTTTATTCCCTCAGGTCTGAAAGTGGAAAAGTTATGCACGCAGGGCCTGATTCTGTACTCGCTAAGGAAGGTGCAACCACAGCAACTGCAATGAATCCAGTGGAATGCTTCCAAATTGGCATTCACTACTGGGAGTACAAATTTAGTCCATATTTTTGCGGGGAAAACAACTGTGAACAAAAAAATGGCAATTTAATTTTTTTCAATTATTCTCACTCATAAAACTCAGGAACCATATACTTTTCAATTAAAGTAATTTAGATTTCAAATTAGGATGAAGGAATCTATTTCTTGACTCAGCTAGAACCGTATTTTTAGCTAATTGCAGAGATTTCTCTCCAAATGTAACATCCTGAGTTCTCATCCCCATCAGAATGACATCCCAGTTGTTAGTTGGTTTTGTTCCAAAATATTTAATATCTAATCAACCCATTAGAAAAAAGCTTCTCATCTTCCTTTCCAATATTATGAAAATGAGTGGGCCAGCAGAATAGACTATACAACAAGAGTATGCCAAGTAACAAATCAGATATCCCTTTCCTTCTAGAGTTACAGTCACCCTTGGCGGGGCAAGTTCAGAAGTTGGCAGCATCCCTTTCTGCAGTCTCCATCCCCTTGTAATACTGGAGATCTGTTTGCTGTGTCTCGAGTCACTTGGCTTGTTCAGCAGAGTCAATTAGACCGCTATTGTATCCCCTTTAAGCTGCCTCTTCCGGAGGTTGTGGAGTCCTGGTCCAATGGCTTTCTATCTTAAGGAAGCTCTTCCCAATCCTTGGTCTTTCTTGCTCTTCCCTGGACCAGAAGTGCACAGAGTGCTCAGTACATGATTGACATAGTGACAAAACTATGTTTTCCCTTTTGGTCTATAATTGTTTTTAATTTACCCCTAACACTTGGTTTGCTTTTCTGACTGATACCTCTTTCAAAAGCAGAGGCCAGGCTCCTCTGTGGTTGCAGAGATCCAGGTAGATTTTAGGTTCATGTCAACTGGTTTTTAAATTTATTTCTTGTGAGAAGACATTAATGTTTGTCTACACAAACAAACAAACCACCACACAAAAACACCAAACCACAACGACGTAAAGAAAGTCCACGTGCTCACTTCAGCTCATAACAAAAATTACAATTTTAATATCTGAATATATGCAACAGTATGAATTCAAAAATCCCCAAACCCTTAATCTATTTCTCATTCTGAATAAAACTGATTTAAGCACATATACATAATATTGTTATCCGAGAAATAGTAGTTGTTCAGTTGTTTCCAAGATGTCTTTAAAAAAAAAAGTCATTATCAAGGACTAAAACTTGCCCCTTTTGAAACTGATGAAAAAATTCTTACCAGCTTCAACAGATCAGGATTTTACTTCAGAGATAACCATCCCTATTTTAACTCAACGTTACCAGTGATATGCCAATACTAAAACCAGTAACCGAAATGTGTACTGTGCATTTTAACCACAGCTCCCAAAGCACCAGATAATCTTCTGAAGTGATTCCATACAGGAATAGTTTTTCTTTCTCAGTACAATGCAAGGACAATTTGGGTAGCAGAAAGTAACTGCCCAACAGCAAATAGACATGCTGGTATTCACTAATTAATCACCATTACTAGTAATTATTAATTTTGTCTGTATTTTCCCATAGAGCTGCTTTAATGCAGCCAGCCTAGCCATAACACAGCTAATTTTAAGCCGAAGGTGCCACATGAGACACAGCAGTCCCACATCCCAAAATGCCCTGCTCTGCAAAGATCTGTCTCCTTGCAGAGGCTGCTGTGGCAGCATCTGCAGGAAGCAAGCCCAAACAGGCTCTGCCAGCCCCACACCATCATCTAAATCAGCATCCAGTGTCAAATTCAGTTTTCACTATTACTGTGATGTGCAGAAAACATGGTGCTGGACAAAACAAAGGACTTCTCTAAGGTTTTACCTCTTTTTCTATTTTTAGCTTGGTCCTTTACGAAAAAAACCCAACAATAACTAAATCATTGCAATTCCTGGATTCTTTTCTCAATTACATCATCAGCAAAGGGTCTGAAGAAGCGCAGTTTGCTTAGTAGAAGGTAAATTTTATAAAAATAAATTTGTTCCTAAAGCTGCAACCAACCTGCAAGACTGCACCATTTAAATACTGTTTTCTATGAGATTAATTAAATCCCTGCAACCACGCAGGGCAGATCTGCCCTAACACAGAAACACAGTTCCTGCTTCAGGGAGCTGTTAATAAAGTGCCATACACAGGAGAGGTGCAGGTTTCTTTGGCTGAGCTTTGCCATACCACACAGACCAAGAGATCCAAGGGGTGCACATCTCTGGAGCCCAAAGGATTAATCTTGATACTCCCATTACCTTGATTAAATGTAGGTCTGCACGGGCAATACTGAACTCACCTCTGCCTGAACCTCTGAGTTAGCCCACATCTGCCATCAGCTTAAGTAACATTTCTGAGATGAGTTTGTTCTGGATAGCAAGTCTGTGGTGATGCTCCTCACTGCTGTTAAACTTTGGGTATTTGAGAAGTATATCGCACTAATGGATATACCCTCACAATTTAAAATGGTTACTCATCTTTTCTTAACCAAAGCTAGTCATGCAGTTATTTGGGATGTGCTGAAAACACATGATTATGGAAAATAATAGATGGGAATAATCAGAAACTATTCCCACCAGAAATGATGTAGTCATCCCTGCCTTTAAACCCACATCCCTCGCCCTTTTATTGCAAATAAACCTGTTGCACAATTTGGCATCAGATGGATGCCAACAAGGTGTGTCTGTGCTTGGGCCTGCAGGTCAACAGTGGGTGAGGAAGAGGTTAAAGCTTAATCTAGAAGAAAAGAGAAAGCAGAGACCTCACCCACAGAGGTGAGTGGTCAGTGAAGGCACTCTCTTTCACACATTCCTTGTTGCCTGAGATTGAAATAGGACCATATTTAGCAGCTACGAGGCAAAAAGAGGTTTTCTGGAAGGAAAGAGGCACTGAATATTGTACCTCTGCATCTACCTCTGCGTCTTTCCTATTACATACATTAAGAGAACAATGTACTTTTTATAGAGCTGTGACTGATGTGGAATTGCTCATAATCGTAATCCTTTCTCCCTCCTTTTTCAGCTCCCTGAATGTTCCTCTAATATTATTGAAAATTGACATTTCCTTCTGTACTGAATGCAATAGATCACACATGCAGTAGCTTTTATACCAAGACAGAAAAGGTAAAAAAGCACTTTAATTATAAATTATTCCTACAATGCAATGACAGGGCATAAAAATTATGCACAGCTTTTGCCAGCCCTAAAAGTGAGTGGAAATGCGTTTGGAGAATGAAACTTGTGTAAATGAATTTGAGTGGAGGGACGAAAAACAGGAGAATTCTCTTTTTCTAAACATTTACCAAATGAGCTCTAGGCTTAGTTAGTGAACTCTAGAAAGTCAAACAATAAACAGGCTTTTATACAAGTAAAAATCTTCCAATATTAAAATATTGTCAGAAAGCTTCTGATCTCAAATTAAATAGTATATTAAACCACAAGGACTTTGAGAGATGTTTAACTTCAATAGCCTTTGCATCAGTCCTAAATAAGCTATTTAATTGTTGAAATATACAGAAAATATAAGCATAGAACAGGGGGGTTAACTTTTTTACTGTGAAAGGGCTGGCATCAGATCCACTCCCATCCTATGCATCCATCAGAGGGAACTTTCTTCCTACCTGTAAATAAAAAAGGAAGATGTCAAATTTTATTAAACAAACCTACTGTACAGCAACACAGACATTCTGAAGAATTAAACCAGCTAAAAGCATTATTGCTACAGGGATGTCTGCCAGCATGTCCCTTACAAAAAAGGAATTCTTCTATGCAATTTTGGGCTTGTCTCATCAGAGAGTTCATTTTACATTGTTATAGCTCTTCTTAGACCAAGACTTACGTCAGCATAAAACTAGCACACTGTACTGGGCGAATCAGGCCCAATATTTAAAACTTCAAAAATCAATTCTTACCAGCTGCAAAGATGATTATTTTAAGTGGAAAAATGTGTATTTTGTAAGGGTCGTTTGCACTTTTGTGCAGAATTCGTAACACAATTTCTGCTGAATAACATTCCAAAGTCTCTGATAGTGTTTCAGCCAAAAGTCAGCCCTCGGAACTGGTTCAGTTCTCAGTAGCATTTGGGGGTTTGGGATTTTTTTACAATAACTAATACATCTTTCCCACTAAAGAACAGTTCTACAAGCTGACAATCCAAAGAACAAATACCCATCATAATTAAAGTGACCACAAGAGAGAATATGTCTGGATCTTCTGAAATACAGTACTCCTCTAAAAATCTGAAGAAATATCTCTTCTTTTCTTTCCCAGTCTAGGGGAAGCCTTTAAATTCAACATGAAGATGTTTTCCACCACTCATGGTCCAACTCCTCCGCTCGTGAAGATTCATGGAGTCAATCACCAAAGGACTCCAGCCAAGAAGCCACCAACTCCAGGCAGAGCACTCTGCTGCTCCAAGCAACAGAGGAGCCAGGGTAACACCATGTCACAGGGAGCAGGAGCGTGTGTTGCACAAACACCTTGCCCGGTGAACTGCAAACCCCCTGAGAGCTACAACTGAACACTGTCCTACACAGATAGGCTGCCAGCGGGTACAAGAACACAGCTTATTCTTCAGGTTATCACTGCAGGGTTTCAAGCCTCGGTCTGGACTGTAATATCCCATCATACACATGACACGATGCTGCACTAAGACAAAAGGGCTGAAATCATTAGTGGCTTTGTTCGATAGTTAGGTAAGTGTACATAAATCATTGTCACTGTGATCACAGCCTCATTTTGTCTCCTAACCACACTGTCACTGGCATCCTTCCCTGCACTGGCTGCAGTCCTCATGCACCCAGGCAGAGCCCTGCTTTGCTGAGCTGTCCCAGCAGAAAAACTAATAAAGTAAAGAGCATTCATTTGGATTGTCTCCATGAACTGACTTGCTGTGTCATCACATGAGCTCCTGTGCTAGCTAAAGGGTAAGGCCAGCACCCATAGGTGCCACTAGGTACACAGAGGTAAACAGGAGTTTCACCTTTCCACTGAAAAAAGCAGCACCTCTCCAGACGTGGGGACCACGCAGCTTACATATCCTATTAAATTATGTTCTCTAGGGACCTTGCTTTGTGTAGGATCTAGTTATACAGCGTTGTGTTCACAGGGGTAATGATGAGCAAAGAAGTTTCTGTGACTACACACCAGTTTGTCTCATTCTTAGTTTTATCAAAAATGTAAATTTCATCCTAATTTCACATTTAGCATATTTATTTTTTATTACTTTTCAGTTATGCTCAACTTTGTCATCTATATTCTGTGTAGTTTTCATGCCAGAATTACAGGAAGCTTTCCCAACGCTGACTTTCATACACTTATTAGGTGGAGTTTCAGTTGACCTCAAGGCAGATACACATCAGATAAGAAAACTCAGAACACAAGACAGGGGCAAAGCAGTTTGAACCAGAAATGCAGCTGATATCTCTGGACCTTATTAAAGCATTTGATACAGTGCCTCAGGAAATTGGACCTGAAAAATTAATTCAGATTTGCTTGGATCTAAGGACTTTCACGTGTTTTGAAAAATAACTGGAAGTTGTAGTGTTCTGAAAGCAGCAGGAACATTGAGTGGAAGGGCGGTGCCTGTGCTAATGTGACATATACTTTTAACAATTAATTAATTCAATAGGAAGATGACACTAACTGGGAAACAGTAGCAAGAAAGAAAAAAAGGGGCAAGACAAACCAAACTACCAGAAACATACATTTCAGAATGTCTGAGCAAGTAAGATGAGATTTAGTGTAAAAAACGGAAGATACCAGAGTCAGATAGATGAAAATGGTCCAGATTCATCAGGGATGATACACAGCACGGGGAAAAGTCCCCCAGGTGACAGGGGCAGATTAGCATTAAGGTTGTAAACTAGTGTGGGCTTTCAAAAACGGGTGATTTTTGGCTCCACATGCCGAAGTAGCTATGGACAGTGACAGCAAGTGTCATTTTCTTTCTTCTTTTCAGAGACTGAACCTAGATTTTTAACAGACTTTAAATCATCTCCTAGGATAAATTGCAGAGAGGATCTGGCTCCCCGTACAGAGAATGTTCCTAATCTTCCCTGTTTGGCTTTATCCCATTATTTCAGTTTATGCGAAGCTGAAAAACTTTAAGGAAACTCCCTCTTTTGCTAGTTTTATTGTTCAACAACTTGTGGACAACCTTCAGATCTGCCACCACAACTTAGCAATATGTGCCTTTTCGTCTTTCCAACAGGTCAGTCTTTCTAAACAGCACTTTCCCTGTTTGGCTCAGCTATCCAAGAATGCTTAGGGCTCAAGAATGAAGTCCTCGCACATGGAAGAAGAATCCAATACTGAGGAGAACTATCCCCTAGAACTTGCAGTGAAGCATACCTGATACGGCATGTCAGAAGGCAAGGGTGAAGATGTCTGAGCAGAGACAGCTCAGTCCAGAGCTGATGCTCCTACGATGCCTCTCTAGCATCATGATGCAGTGTGCCTGAAGCATGGGCCTTTCTTGCCTAGAGCTATCCCCACGTGCAAGTGCATTTTCAGAACTACAGATAAATAACGACTTTTATGGCCTGTGCTACAGCTGAAGATAATGGACTCACTCCAGACTTCCCTAATGTGACAGAGCAGGACTGGATTTAGTGAAATCCACCAGGCTGTTTAACATATGACATTAGAAGCTATCAACACTTTATGGTTTGGATTGCTTTTCATTAAACTGGGCAAAAGCTCTTCATCTTGTAGCCATGTCAGGATGTAAATAAAAACATCAGGGGCTCCTTCTGCCTCTGCTTTCCAGAACAAAATACCTTTTATTTTCACTGTGCATAATGCAAGAAAATCACTCTGCACAAAAGGTTCTTCCCGAACAGAAGAGAAATACTTGTTAGCCTGGGAGCTGCAATGCTTTGAACGGACGTTAACCTGCCCGCGTA
>NW_009925927.1:31462-47857 GCF_000696875.1 Nestor notabilis | reverse complement strand
ACACTTCCAGGGATGGTGATTCCACTACTTCAGTCCAACACAAACTGTGTTTGTTTGCACAGCAGTAAATATAAAAGGGTTTGTATCTGCTCTTCCTGGGGCTTAATGTAACACAAACAATTCAAATTATTTCCTCTTTTTTCAATGATTTAAAACATGAAGAGTGATGCAGTGATGCATTTTGTTTAAACTAGGCACATATTTTGTTTTGCCTTTTCAAAGCCCAACAGGCCACATTAGACATGAAATCCCAGCACATAAATAGGAACACCCTTGTATGAACATTGCTGTTGGGTCTGCTTTACAGTCATCATAAACAGACACTGAGCAAATGCAGTAAGAAGATACGCTCCCAGTACATTAAACTTGGTCACTTTTAACATCCACATGTGTCTGTTGCCTCCTAGGAAAATCAGATCTACAGAGCCCTCAGTCTGCGTGAATCCACACTCCATGACTGTGAGTTTTCACCACCCCAAGGTGAGACATAGGGTCGCTTGTGAATAACTCCATTTTCACAGACTCTAAACAGAAGTCAGAGACTTAATTTGCAGAGTCCTCCATCAGCCTGAAAGGTTTATACACATGGAACAACAGTTTGGACAAAGTCTCAATCCCAGCCATAAATCATCATGTTATTAAAGCTCCACATGGGCTTTTAGATCTTGCACCAGGTTGGATGACATCTTGAAATTGCCTGGAGTCCTCTATGCCATTAACATCACACAGCCCAGCTGATCAAGTGGGAGGTGGTGACCATTTACAAAGGAAAAGGATGTTGTCATTAAGCTCAACCAGTTCTTAGGCAATGGGACAGGCTGTCCCCACAACAAGCCTGTAGAAGACACCCAACTGGAGGAACAGTTGATGAGCTGAAGAATAAGAATATTTTTCAAAGAAAGAAGCTGCATAAATAAATGAGCAGGAACCTTGTGAAATTCAAAGTAGAGAAATGTCAAGTTCAGTGTCTGGGGTGGAATAACCCCACACAGCAGCACAGGCAGGGGCAAGATGAACAGACCCAGGGGACCTGGTGGGCTACAAGGTGACCACAAGCCAGCACTGTGCCCTTGCAACACAGGATGATCACATCCTGGGCTGGATTAGCAAGGGGGCAACCAGCAGGCTGAGGAACATGATTCTTCCCTTTTACTCAGGACCTGAGACTGTGTCTGGGCACTGGATCCAGTTTGGGCTTCTCAGCACCAGGCAAATGGTGATAGACAGGAGCGAGTCCAGCCACAAGAAGACCTGGTTTGGGTGAGTCTTAGACCAGAGACGCACAACACCAGGAGTTTCCCTCCAGCTGGTGTCAAAAGAAGCTTGAGTTTGATGAAGGGTTGAGACCACCAAAGAGGATACAGCTAAATAGCACCAAAAGGTAGGGCATCCATTTAATAGATATCTGTGCTGGGTTTTTTCTTGATTATAGAGCATGTCAGCAGTGACTGCTGTAGGATAGGCAGCAACTTATGTTGGTTAGATCACAAAGGATTCAAGTTCATCCTGTGCTTGGTGATGTAAGTGCCCATCAGCCATGGTCCAAGAGAAGCACTAGTTGCCTACCAGCTATGCCTGGCATTTTGTGGCAAAACACATCTCTTGTAGGTACAGACAGGGACAACATTGCCCAACTCAACTGATGGCTCACCAGTCCTGTAAATGTCTGAGGCTGCTGTGCTATGGACAAGGTGAACATTAATTACCTGTATGGCTTTGTTTTGTACTTTTCCAAATGTGTATGGAAAAATGAAACACTACCTCAGCTGAGAAACACAGGATCTATTCCTGCATGAAGGAAAAGAACTGAAACACACAGAGATAATAACTCTTCCAACACGAAGGAAATTAATAACTCCAGGAATGATATACAGCCTTTTAACGTAACAGTCCTTCTCCTTGGATAAATGCGGGGTTTGGAATGGTTTCTCCCCTTGAACGTTGTTTTTCCTCCAATCCTTTAATCCCCACTCTCTCCTCTGCATCCACTCTCACTTTCTTTGTCTTGACTCATCCGTGGATGCTGCCATTTAGATGAGCAATGGGATTCCACCACGTGCAGTGGCGAGGCTCTGGCCAGCACACAACTCCCTGCGACTCACGCTAAGACATCACAGTCAGCTCCAAATCTGCTCCAACTTACCCAAGCTCCAGCATGCCCAACAGGCTCACTTTTATTTGCTCTTGTCCATTCTGTTGCCAATCTCAAGCCTGATCCAAAGCCCCTCAAGTCAACAGGAGTCTTTCCCTGTCAAAACCTCTTTTGATCCCTCAGTGCTGCTTACAGACTATTCTTTCTCTCCCAAAAAACAACTTCCTGACTTTTATTATTTTAATGTAATACATTGTAAAAATGAATTATGAATTCCCATACATTTTGGAGTAACTCTGCAAAACATATGAAGTCACCAACTGAGATATAAATTACGTGTCCTTTGTTGCTGCTTTCAAAATAAGATTTTATCTCTATGCTTATTAGCTCCTTCCAGGCCAAACTGTGTTTCCTCAGTGCTTACTCATGTGAGTGATTGCTGAGAAGTCAGTCCAGCTCTTTCTGGGAGTAGCAGCTTGTCAGTGTAAACCAGTCATTTCCAACTGGGCCTTCATTAGTGAAGCTTTACTCTGAAAAGTGACATGTAGAGAGAGCCATGAGGGTTGTTTATATTTAGCTTTCAACCAGTGTGGACAATGTCATGTTGATCGATTATAGATGTTCCTTCCCCTTTCCCAGTACTGTCCTGATGATCCGTAAACAAGCAAGTGTAGTGGTCAAGCACTGTTGGGCTGTATCTTCCAAGAATCCATGACCTCCACTGCTTTTCCCTTTTCCCCCAGCCTTGAGTGACAGGAGAACAGCAACTGACCCACAAGCAATGGGTTAAGACCACTCAACAGTAAAGAGATTTGACTCCTAGTAAAGAGATCCCAACATCTGTTACAGACAGAATGGCTCTGAGCCATTCTTGGTTCTTTTCAGAGAATTGCACATGAAATTAATTTGACTCAAGGACTCCAAATCAGTTGCACTTACTTATTTTCACAAGTCAGGTTTGCTTCTGTGTTTCCACTGCAGTTGTGGCTCTGACATTGCATCCAAGCTTCTGAAGCAAAGGAAAGTGCATGTTTTATCCTTAACTTTATGGATCTGCTTGCGAAGGGCAGCTTCAAACATTCCTAGTGGGATGTGGGAAGCAACAAGGTTTATCTCCAGCCACACATGTGCGTGTCTGGAGATTATCCATTCGCCAAAACCCTCTTTATGTCAGACCCACATCTGCACATCATGGTGCATTCACCCCACCATCATTTGCTAACATTAAGTCTAGGTTCATATGTGTCTGCCTACATATACCAAGCCCATGACTGTGATGTATCTTGTGGTATGAGCATCGAGCACCTAAGTTCCAGCCCCTTTGCTAAAAACAGTGATGATCTCTGTGGCTATCTTCATGGATATAATTCTCCTTATTTACTCTCAATTAAGCCTTGCTGGAGTGCTGAGGATTGATTAACATTTAGAAGTGTCTCATATAAATGTTAAAATTCTGGTTAATAAGCACACACCCACTCTATATAGTTCCTTAAATAGAAACATCGGCTGCAGGTAATGTAAGATAATTGTTATTAAATCCTCTGTGGGTGATGATTTACTACTTTGGAGACAGACAGCATTTGCATTAGATATAGATCATAAGGATCACACACAGTAATTTATAGTGTTTATAATCATAGCGTAGGCATTCCCTTCAGCTTCTTCTTGCAGAGGAACCCATCACCTTCCCAGTCAGATAATCCTCCTTGGAGCAGCTCTAATAGAATCCCACTCCTATTTATTCCCAGTGTCTCCTCTTATTCATCAAGTCAGGCTGTACTTGCCCTGAGGGGGAATTCAAGAGAGGGGCACATCTTGTCTCTCCATTTAAGAGATCAGCTTTTCCTCCTGTGATGCTGTTCCCTCGTGCTCCCATTCCTCAGGGTGGGGGAGCCTAGAAGGTGAACTGGAGCTTGTACAACCTGTTCATTACTGACCTGGGAAGATAGAGATAGGAAGAAAAGGCCTTTAATTACTTTTCCAGGTGTTGCTAAGCCCTGAGGTGTTGCAAACCCGGGGGAAGAGCAGGGTGCTATTACAGAGGTTGGTAAAACAAGCAGGGAAACAGCAGAATTTGCTACAGACTGGACAAAGTCAGCCTGGAGAAAAGAAGACTCAGGAGAGACCTTATCCCCATGTACCAGTATTTAAAGGGTGGCTACAAAGAAGACGGAGACTCCCTTTTGACAAGGAGTCCCATGGGAAAGCCAAGGGGTGATGGGTACAAGTTACTCCTGGGGAGATTCCCACTGGATACAAGAGGAAACTTTCTCACACTGAGAACAACCAGCCACTGGAATAATCTCCCCAGGGAAGTGGTGATTCCCCAACGTTGCACACTGTTAACATTGGGCTGGACAAGGTGCTGGGCCATCTAGTCTAGGTTGTGCTTTGCTTAGAATGCTTGGACCAGATGATCCTTGAGGTCCCTTCCAACCTGGGATTTTATGATTCAAAGACTTCAGCAAAGAGCAGAAGACCCATCCTGCACGCCTTACATAGGGAGATGGGGTTTTAGTGTAGGAAATGTGAGGGAACATGGATTCAGCCTATAACCATAGGATTTGACATCCATCACTGGTAGGTGAAGTCAGTCAAGTGTGGTCTTTGATAAAAGCAGCCACTCTCAATGTGGATGAGCTTCCGCTTGGGTAAGTTGCCATTTTTCTACCCTAGAAACATCCCATCAGCATGGTCATTATACCAGATGATCCTAGCCATAGGGCAGCCTCTTCTAGTAGCCGTGCTGGTGGGGGGAAATGCTCCTCCATAGCACCCACAGCTGCTTTTCCTACAGCCATCCAGGTCTGCTAATAGAACAGCTTATGTGGGGGATCAGCAACTCTTTTCCTACTCACAGGCTGCACTTCTGTATATCTCCAAAAGCCACAGTTTTGCCACCTAAAGGTTGAACCACAGACGCAATCTCTGGGAGGATCTTGGTGAATCTCTGACCTGCAGATTTAGGTGCCCAGGTCTAACACCCAAGGTCTATGACACAGAAAAGCAATTTGCCTTTCTTTCTGCAGGATGTGGGAACTCTTACCCTCCTCTCCTCACACACCAGTCACACACTGAAGATTACATTCTAAGCACAGTAAGTGGAATATAACGTCAGGAAATCAGCTTCACCAGAAATGAAGTTGATTCTCCACTATCAAGCAAAGAAGAGCCAGGGAACACAGCCATAGCAAACAGCACCCCGTAACCATTAACTGATTTGCTGTTTGGGAAGGACAACGGGTACATGCACTTGGAAGTGTTACACACTTTCTGCAGAGTCATGCCTTGGAGTGACGATTCACACCCTTACAAATGGCATATTTATCAGCTGTGCAGGCAGCCTGTCCCCTCTGGATAACGTGCACAGAAAATTTCCATCTACAGCCCCTGCTGATTTCCACGTACGAAATCTGCTGCTTCAGGACTTCTGTAGGACACAAGAAAGCCACCAGCACAAACTGTAAGTGAAGGCTTCATCTGCATTACACTAGGTTATTCACAGAATCATAGACTGGTTTGGGTTGGAAGGGACCTTAAAGCTTCTCCAGCTCCAACCCCTGCCACGGGCAGGGACACCTTCCACTAGAGCAGGTTGCTCCAAGCCCCTGTGTCCAACCTGGCCTCAAACACTTGAATTCCTTTCAGTGGAGACAGAAGGGGAGCTTGACGTGGTGATAACAAGAGGGTTCCTGATTTATGGCTTTCACACACCTCTCCCAGCTGAACATCTAATGAGTTAGTGAGAGCAAAGCACAAAGTCCAGCCCATCTCGGGTCCTGGTTTAACATGACTTCGCAGCAGCACTAAGGTTAAAGAGGAGATCTGTGCCTCAGGTTTCCTTCAACCTACAAATTGCTTGGGGTATGACTTACCCTAAGAAGGCTGTGAAGGAGGAGACGAGAGAAACACAAGAGAAAGCTTTGGCTGTGTTGAAGGTGATGACAAAGTGGTGGAGGCTCTTTGGCTGTCGACTGCATGTCTTCCACCCAGGGGTATCTACAGTGACTGCACATCAGCCTTGCCATGTCTTCCTCCCACTGGTGTCATTTCCATGAGTGGTCCTACTGATGCTCATAGTGCTACTGGTGTTGGCACCATCAGACCACAAGTACAGCAGGTCACTAAGAGCCTGTGAGCTGTATTTAGGTTGTGCAGAGTGGCTGGAGTGAGTTGGGCTGGGTCTTGTGGCTTCCTGATGCTTCAGCAATGTGTCTAGAGGGAAAGCAGGGGAGGCTGAGGGTACAGTGGGGGTCCCACACAGCGCTGTGTCTGAGCTGGCACATTCTGCTCCAGATGCTCCTTGTTGTGCTCCAACCCCTTTGTCACTCTTCTGACTTTAAAAACTGTCTTAGCCCCGTGTAATTCATGTCAAAGGACGAGAACATGTATTTCTCAGTCTTCTCCCTTCAAGTCTCAATACATTTTCAGCTCAAACTCACAGCAGAAAAGCCAAGAACTGCAGATACGTTTTCTCTGTCAAGATTTCACAGAGCCCTTTGTCCAAATCAGCTGGCAACGTGTGAATGGGATAGCTTAAGAGAGCTGGAGTCATCAAATATTTTGGCCAGGGGGGGCTTCATGGACTGTGCTGCTCCTTGCAAGCTAATCTGAGGGATGCCTTAGATCTGCAGACCATCAAGTGTGGGGAAAGCCATGACCCACTGCTGCTTTCATTTCTGTCCTGATGCACTTTGCATATTTGGTTTTGTCTCACTTGGGTGTGATCCAGGCACACATCCTTGAAGGGAAACAAACCCACAGTGTCTGAGCACCCCTTTGCTCTCGGGAGCGGGGAGCCTGCTCTGCTCCATGTGTCAATTCAGTAAGGGAACACAAAGATGTTTAGCTGGAGAGCTCAAAGCGGGTATTAAGACAAGGCTGGAGCGAGTGGAATCTGTTTGAAGGAGATGCCAGCTTTGCTCCCCTCTGCAAACAGGCTGCCCTTGGCCACAAAGCCAGTTCGTCCTGCAGCTCCTGCTGGGCCGGGTGGGCCAGGCTTCCCCTCTGCATGTTCAAGTAGATCTTTCATCTGCCTCTGGGTAGAAAGCAAAGTGTCACCTCATCTGTGGGGAATTTGCATTCAAATCCAAGCCTTCAAACAAGGCTCCTAGCAGAGAAGAGACTGCGATGGCAGCTGGCAGCTTATTCCTCTCTCTGCAGGGACTTCTGTGCCACAAGTATGTACCCGCTATGCCAAGCGTTGTGACTTGTGGCTTCCCACTGCTGGAGTAATTCAGACTCCAGGCATCCATCCGTGTTGCGTAAATATTGCAACTGGCATAACAACAAATACATATATATAGGGGTACAGCAAGTTGTGGGTGCAGAGCACCCACCCCAGCCCCTGGGTAGGTCAAGAAGGACACCTTCCCAGTGCATGTTTGTGCACAAGAACATCCCTTCTCTCCCTGCTGTCAGTGTTCCTCAGCTCAGGTCCCATCCCTTTTGAATAGAATCATAGGATCACAGACTGGTTTGGGTTGGGACGGACATTAAAGCTCCTCCAGCTCCAACCCCTGCCCCGGGCAGGGACACCTTCCACTACAGCAGGTTGCTCCAAGCCCCTGTGTCCAACCTGGCCTTGAACACTGCCAGGGATGGGGCAGCCACAGCTTCTCTGGGCCCCCTGTGCCAGCGCCTCAGCACCCTCACAGGGAAGAGCTTCTGCCTCAGAGCTCATCTCAGTCTCCCCTCTGGCAGGTTCAAGCCATTCCCCTTGGCCTGTCCCTCCATCCCTTGTCCAAAGCCCCTCTCCAGGTTTCCTGGAGCCCCTTTAGGCACTGGAGCTGCTCTAAGGTGTCCCCTTCAGGAGCCTTCTCTTCTCGAGGCTGAACCAGCCCAGCTCTCTCAGCCTGGCTTCATAGGAGAGATGCTCCAGTCCTCTGACCCTTCCTTCCACTCTTCTTCTGTGGCACAAGGGAGCAGGGTGTGAAAATGGATTTCAGCCTCGATAAATGAATGTCCAAGCAGAGACCCCCAGGGACTGACTTGGTGGCAGGACACTGGACCACAGATGTAAGCCCAGCTTTCTGGACCCTGCTGGCAGAATATCCCAAACACTGTCTGCTGGTAAAAGTGCTTATCTGCAGCATTGGGACTGCTGTTGGGGGAGCCTTCTCACTGCAGAGGGAGCTTGTGGAGACCACATTAGATCTTCAGATGCTAGATGAGACCACAGTGGGTCTTTGAACACTGGATGCTGACTGAGCTATTCACAGTAGCCAAAATGGGCTTGTTCCTTCTGCTTTCTCCTTCTTCTCCTTCAGGTTTGATTACACTATTACCCATGAAGCCTGGAGGAAGCATTTCTGGGCCTTCTTGGCAAAAAACAGTGGGGGGAGAAGCAGAACATAATAACACCCTCTTATAAAAGAAGGGGGGAAACAGTGCAAGCTGACACTACCTGTTATCCAAGGTGATAAAGAGAAATGGTGGAGTAAATGCATAACCTTGTATAATGCTGGTTTATCAATCAGATCAGCAGGAGGGGAGAACGATTCCTCATCTCGGCTTCTCTGGCTGCTATTTATGAAGCCCTGGAAATGCACAATGTGCTTTACAAGGCACACGTGCTGAAGGCTCTGGGCTGGGGGGGGGTGTCTATGGATGCAGATCCTACAGCTCCTGCACCACTTTAGCTGCGGGATACCTGGAAATTAGTCCCACTATAGCTGCAGAGTGTGTGGGATGCGGATCACAGGCTCATCCCCGCGGCTGAGAGGGGAAGAGTAAAAATGTCAAGAGCTCATTAAAAATATAGAAGCAGAGGGAGTGTGAATGCGAAGAGCTTGTAGGAAGTGTGTTAGTTCAAGTTACTGAATCCTAGAGCTGCTCTGTAAGCCAACAACAGCTCCATAACCAGTGTTTCAATGAAGAGAGGTGGAAACCTTCGTATCGTCAAGACTAGCAGCAACTAGACCTCGCCTGCAGATGGGCTGCTGACCCAGACTTAGCATGTGAAAGAGGATATACCAGAGAGGGTTCAATTAAACAACCTCAGCCAAGCTTGTGAATGGGAAAATGTTCACCTTCAACCACCAGCTTCAGGCTGGAGGAAGTCCATGGGATGAATGTGTCACCCCAGCTAGCAGAAACAGTGCTGGGGTTCATGGTGCAAAACTAGAGGCACCCAAGAGAAGCTGGAGTAAAGGGGAGGAGTTGTTTGAATTCAGGATTGTATTTGGATGTCTCAGGGACAAGCATAATACTTAAATCCACTTTTTTCCAGGCCATTTGGGTCTGAGGGTTCCATTCTACAAGGATGCTGGGGAGGGACTGTTCATCAGGGACTGGAGTTATAGGACAACGGGTGATGGGTTCAAACTTAAACAATGGGAGATTTATTGTGGATATAAAGCAGAAGCTCTTCCCTGTGAGGGTGCTGAGGCGCTGGCACAGGGTGCCCAGAGAAGCTGTGGCTGCCCCATCCCTGGCAGTGTTCAAGGCCAGGTTGGACACAGGGGCTTGGAGCAACCTGCTCTAGTGGAAGGTGTCCCTGCCCGGGGCAGGGGTTGGAGCTGGAGGAGCTTTAAGGTCCCTTCCAACCCAAACCAGTCTGGGATTCTCTGATTCTATTCAGAACCCTTGTCTGAGGGTAGGATTTATCCTTTCCGTCCCTTCCCTCTGCAGAATACATTTGTTTTGTGGATGGCATCACATCAAACACTTCCAGCACCTGGTCTGAAGTGAAACATTAAGAATCAAATACTGATGGACTTGAAACAACACCAGCATTATTAGAGCAGAGAACCTCCCTGGTGACATTATGAGCTCTTTGAAGGGGGCTACCAGCAGGGTAATCTCCCCATGGCCTGCAGACAGTGAGCTGGGCGAAGAGAGAAGATATTTCAGTTTCTCCAAAGCAACTGCTGCGAAGCAAGTAATTATCCACGGGCAAAACCTGACCACAGCAAAGGATAAGGGGCTGGAGGGAGCCCTTGTGTGATATTTCACATTTCCTCAGGCGACAATTTCAACACAGCACATTTCTGTTGCCGCTGGTGTTCAAGAGCCTCCAGAAGAGGGGATTATGGGGTGGGATAAGGCTTGCCTGCCCGTCTGATAAAGCCCCGCTGGAGATAAGGGCTCCTTACAGGTCTAATTTTAAAACTGGCCCCATTGCCCTTTGTTTCTCTTGATTCAGAGCCGATCGGAGCTGCCTGGGTAAGAGAAGAAAGAAATCAGCAAAGGGACTAGGGCTGGCTGAGGGTCATAGAATCATAGCATCACAGAATGGTTTGTGTTGGAAGGGACCTTAAAGCTCCTTCAGCTCCAACCCCTGCCCCGGGCAGGGACACCTTCCACTAGAGCAGGTTGCTCCAAGCCCCTGTGTCCAACCTGGCCTTGAACACTGCCAGGGATGGGGTATCTGTATTGCTCGATATAGCAAGTTGATTCTCTGCAAGTTCAAAATGCTAATGAATACTTAAATAAAATAAATGTTAGTACAAACCTTGATCTATTACACAAAGTTGGGGAAAAGGTCCTCTCATTAAATGTTTATCAGTGTTCAGGCCACCTTTGAATACTTTGTTTGTTGAGTTTGTTGAGATTGAGATTCATCTCACATGCTTTCTGGTTCTACAAAGCAGAATGGAGCCCTACCCACCTCCTCTCCTGCCACAGCATCTGATTATTATGTTGGAACTAGATGGTCCTAAGGTCCTTTCCAACCCTAACTATTCTATGATTCTATGATCCATACCTCAAGGCTTCCCTGTGAGGGACCTCAAGGATCATCTGGTCCAACCTTTTTAGGCAAAGCATGACCTAGACTAGATGGCCCAGCCCCCTGTAGTCAAATCTTAACAGTGTCCAACACTGGGGAGCCACCACTTCCCTGGGGAGATTGTTCCAATGCCTGATTGTTCTCATTGGGAAAACTTTTTCCTCTTGTGTCCAGTGGGAATCTCCCCAGGAGTAACTTGTGCCCATCACCCCTCGGCTTTCCCATGGGACTCCTTGTAAATTCTGTGGCTTACAATATTCTCATTACCCAGATTTGGATTTCACCAGAATCCTGCTGAGGTCCCTGGCAGCAGCAAAGACTCCAGCTCTGAATCATGCCAACAGCCCAGCATTTAGCTGATGCAGTGAAGACCCTAGGCTAGAAATGAGCGTGCCCATATTCTGTGCATGTGATCACCAGCACAACTGCTTGCTCTTCCTGCAGGGAGGACTTTCATCCCATGTCTTTTGGCTCCAGAAGATCTTTTCAGGCACACAATTTCAGCATAAACTGGTTCGAAAGTGACATAAAAAGCAGTCACATACCCACATGAGTAGAGGACTTACCAAGTGATATATTCCCATGAGCAGCAAAAACTCATTGATCTAGGATTATGCCTTCTAACTTTCCCATGCAAGACTTCGAAAGAAAACTGGGCTCCAAAGAACTGTCATAAGCCTTTCAAGAGCTGACAACTACCCAAAAATGTGTCTGCTTCTCCAAATGATCCACTCAGCTCAGCCTGAAACAAAATAGATTAGGGTATTTCAGCAGCAGTGGTGCCATGACTTCCCACCCCTGTTTCGGCACAAACTTAATACTTGCCTCATGATGGTTTTGAAGCCTTCTCTTGTTTGAAAAGCAGTCCCAGTGCTCATGTGGCCCTTTGAAAAGTCAGCCTCAGACTCGTCCTTCAGATCATTTCCAGGGGGAGATATGTTTTTGCTTCCTTCAATCCCTGTTGTCTGGTTTTCTTTGTTTCATATTTCAGCCTGCTCTCCAGGTTTGCTCTGCTCTGTACAATGGGGTCACAAGAAAGTTGCCTTTGACTGGTGAACAAAGTGACGTTTGTGCATGAGAAAGAAGCACTTTGGGTTATTTCAGGTTCGGGGAGGCTACAGGAGGCCAAAACTGACTATTGATTAATATGATGTAGCCAAACCGAGGGTCTTTCCATACCCCTCTGGTTTTCCCTTACATTCCTTGGCATACCCATGGGATGGTCGATTTTTCCCTGACATGCTTTCATTTGTAGACCTTTTAAGACTATCTGGGGGTTTGTTTTCTGGGGGGTTTTTGGTAGGCATCCCCATACCTCTTCTTGCCCAATTCTCTTTCAGTCAATGTGAACCACACAATTCTGCCCCTCCTTCACCCCAATAAGAGCTAGATCCAGCTGCCTGGGGTCTAACACAGCACAGACAATAAGGGCTGAAGGCTGAAACTCCCACTGCCCCAAAGCCAGTATAGCTTGGCACAGATTTTGACATGAATGTCATAGATCTGTGGCACAGATTTTCATGCAGAGAAGAAAAGAAGGCTTCTTTCCCCATTGACTGCAGGGGGTTTTCATGGCCACCACTGTGTGCACTCAGAAAGGTTAGCAGGGGTGGGTGGAACCATGCTGGTGGGCACATTTATCTTTATAATGCTAAAACACAATAAACCCTGTCTTTCCTTCTGCAGCCCTGACCTTGGAGCACTCTGCCAAGCTGTAACAGGAGGAAACAGAGAAGGGGACATGGGACGGTTGGACCATGCATGAAAAAGTAGAGAAAATCGCTAGTTTCAAACCCAGCAGGGATGTGGGGAGGGAATGGGGTTTGCTCGTAGGGCAAAACACTGCTCCTTGAAAGGACCCATTCATGGGGGGTCCAACCTTGTGTTTCCACACCTAAGGAGCTTGATTGGTTTCCTGGCCAATCTTCACTGTGTTCATCTGTTTCCAAAGCTTTGGCAAGGCAAGCTGAAAACAATCCCCTCAAAAGCACCTTGGGGAACATCCCATTGCTTTTGAAACAAGGCAGGGCAGAGCGAGAGAAAATACACTGTGAGGAGCAATTCTGCCTCAGCAAGACAAATGGATTGGAATTCTCCTAGGTCTTTTCCAGTTCTTACTGCTGGGAAACTTAAGCTTAGACCCCAGATGCTCTATAGCTCTTGATGTCTCCTGTGCCATGGAATCACATAGATTTACCCTGGCTGAAGGCTTGGCCTTCATGTTGGAGCTGGTTGAGGGGCAAATGTGCCTTCTAAAGCTCCTTACAACATGTTGGTGTCACCGCAAGTGAGTGGGACACAGTCATGGGGTCAAGGGCAGCCCTTGCCTTTGGGATGGTGGGATCTCTCCCATTTACCATCCATGGCCAGGCATTGCTGCCCTAAACATTTTCCCAGTCCTGTGAGTGTGATTCTGCTGTGAGGCGCTGCCAGTCTCCCACATCCCAACATCATTCATCCCATGGGCAAACCCTACTTGCTATCCCCAGAAACAGTCATTGAAGCAAGAGTCGAGTCATGCCTCAAGACAGTGACAACAATGAAGGAAGTTCCCCATCCAGCTTACCAAACTGGATATATTCCAGAGGTTTATCCTCAGATGAGGTGCTCTGGCTGGACTCTCTTGCCTTAACTCCCAGCTACCTTTCTATACCTATATCTTTGCTTAGACTCCCACTGATTTCTGTCCCAGACCTGTGCTTTTGCCAGCAGGGTTCATCCTCCTTTTTGGAAATCTCAAAGGAGACAAATGTTGCTTTATACAAGGAATGTTGTGAGGCACCAAAATGAAGATCATTGCTTGGATCTTCCAAAACAGTCCAAAACTTGACAATCTCAATCAAAAATTTACAGTGATTGTACCAAAAGAGAGCACTTGATCCAATCTGGTTGCCACTGAACCATCCTGAATGCAGCCAGAGAGGGAAGAGGGGCTCATCTTGTGCTTACACTTTGATTTGACCCCAGTCTTTGGAGCTCTCTGACTTCTGTACTACTCTTGCCTGCCCCTACCCATGCCAGATTGAGCCATCATTTCTTATCAAGATCCCGAAGTCTAAGGTATTCTGTGGGTTCACCAGGTTGAAGTATGTATTTCACTACCACAGGGCATGGGGATTCTAAAAGTTACAAGCATTCAACAGTAGCACCCTCATTAATTCTGCATATCTCAACGTAGTGGACACGTTGCCTTGTGTATTTGGGCTCAAAACTTGGCCTACATTCAACTCTCTATGCCAAGGGCAGATTCCACCCCCAACAGCTGCTTCTTACCAGTTATGTTTCTTCTTGCTTTGGGGAGCAGGGTCTTTCTCTTGGGGCTGGTCAGAGGAAACAAAACAGCTCCATGGATGTGATTCTGTGTGGGTCTGTCCATATTTGCTACGTGCAAACACAGGAACAAGCTGCAGCCCGCAGCTAGCACACAAATTATGGGAAGTAAATTACTTATATGTGTGGGACATACTATTTCCTCACAGAGAAACTAATTGTGACCTTCTGCTAACTGCTAAATGCATTCTTGTGTTTGGGAGAGGGCTGGGATTTCTTTAATTTTATCCAGATGAAGAGTTTCAAGCAAGGGGCATAGGCAGTGGATATTTTCCTCCAAAGACTTGCCAGGTGGGTGTCTCAAGCCTGCCCTTTGCAGTAAGCTCAGCAAAGTGGGCTCAGTCTGTTTCTTTTCCAACCCGTATGATTGCACTTACGTTTCTGCTCTGGAGCCTCTAAGCACCAACAGGATGGAAGAGGATGGTGCCAAAAGACATGACAGGTGAAAGAAATAGTCCATGGATGAGAGCGTTAGAAATGTTGAACTCCTTCCTGGCAAGAGTTTATAAAGGAATGCCTCAACGTTATGGTTTGCAGACCTGGGAGCACGCGGATGGGGCAATTCAATGCCCAATCCAGCCACTGGGACCAACCAGATGCTCTGGCATGAAGCAAGAACACTTCACCCTCCACCCAAGAGATGTGCGGACTGAGATTTTCTCTCACCTGGGCACATCCAGAGCCCTCCTTCACATTTCAGTCCATCTTACCCCAGCAGGACCCTGTTTTGGCCTCCTGACTGTGCCATGCAAAGTGAAGGGGGCTGCCAAGTTTGGACCAGACCCGTGAGCAATCCCATGTCCTGTCTCAGCCTCTGGCAAGGAACAAACATGTCAGGAAGACCGCAAGAAAATCCAGAATAAGCAAACATGGATCAATAGCAGGAATCTCTTTCTAACTTCCAGCAAATATTGACTTAAACCCCCAGAGCAGACATGGACAAATATTGCCTCATCAGACCTTTTGGAGGTATTAAAAAAGTCTTTTCAATGGAAAAAGAAAATCTATTTGCTTCTATTCAAATGTTCTGCTTCTTTTCCTTCTGAAAAGTCAAGTATTTCAAGCCTCTGTGTTCAGAAATCCTCCCTCCACCCTCAATGAAAAAACACAATAACACATTAGAAAGAAAACAACATTCCCTGTTAAAAGCAATTGGAGTTTTACATCAGATTTCTACTAGAGAAGGAAGATTTATCTCCTTTCAGAACCTTTGATTTTCTTTGTAATATGAAAACTAACTGTTTCTGTTCCTGATGCGCTTGCAATCTGCATAAACATCCACTACCATGGTGAGAATGAGCCAGGGCTATGGCACATTATTACAGTGTGTTGAATTTCTTCCTGAAGCTGATAATCTCCTAAACAGTCAGTCTTGACATTTAAACAGAGGGGCATTTGTGGCAAGAAACTCAAATACATCCAACACCAAAGCTGGCTGAATAAACCAAGCGAGGCAAAAAAGTTCTCCAAGTGCAACAAGGAAAAGGCTGAAATAGAGAGAGGGGTTGAGGGGCTTCAACCAATAACTTTTACATCTGTGTCAACTACCTGTAACACCAGAAAGTTCAGCTGTAGAAGAGTTATAACAATACAGACCTGTGCCTGGCAAAACCATCATCTCACGGCTATTCAGTTCTCCCATCCCTGGGCTACTGCGAGGAAATGAGTTTAGCCTCTACTTTAGCTTCCCTGCATCCACCATTGGCTTTCAATGCCATGCAACTTATGTTGGTTTTTCCCTCATCCCTTGCTCTGCAACATGCTGCTTTTCTCCTCTATATAAATTACTCTCTGCAGGATGCTGAGATGTGTCAGTCCTGTGGTGTAGGGGTATCTCTACCCGAAATGACCACAGGATCACAGTGTCATTTGGTGGGAAACACATCTCCAGTCGCCTTTTTGGTGGGTAAGAAAGACTCTGCTACCACCAGCCTTCCCTTAGTACTGTTCCCTGCAGAAACAATGGGATGTCAGGGAGATGCCACTGTTGGCTGGATACACCCATAAATTCTACTGAGCAGCAGGGACTTTGGTCACAGATAACCACAGGAATCATGTTTGGGTTGGAAGGGTCCTTAAGGCTCCTCCAGTCCCAACCCCTGCCCCGGGCAGGGACACCTTCCACTAGAGCAGGTTGCTCCAAGCCCCTGTGTCCAACCTGGCCTTGAACACTGCCAGGGATGGGGCAGCCACAGCTTCTCTGGGCACCCTGTGCCAGCGCCTCAGCACCCTCACTGGGAAC
>NW_009925927.1:0-31364 GCF_000696875.1 Nestor notabilis | reverse complement strand
AGGCCCTGGAGCTGCTCTAAGGTGTCCCCTTCAGGAGCCTTCTCTTCTCCAGCTGCCCCAGCCCAGCTCTCTCAGCCTGGCTCCAGAGCAGAGCTGCTCCAGCCCTCGCAGCAGCTCCGGGGCCTCCTCTGGCCTCGCTCCAGCAGCTCCACGTCCCTCTTGTGCTGTTCCCCAGAGCTGGATCAGGGCTGCAGGGGGGGTCTCCCCAGAGCCCAGCAGAGGGGCAGGATCCCCTCCCTCAACCTTCTAATTCTTGTGCAAAGGCGTCTTGAGCATGTTTTCTGCAGAGTTCACTTTCTCCTCTTGAATGTCCACCAGTCACAGCTAACGTGGCCCTGGGCTTTCTTACGTGCCTCGTGTTGGGACTTGGAAACCTTTAAGCAACTCTATGTGGGCTGCTTGTGAATATCCAACATTTCAAGCTATTCCCCTTCAGGGCAAGTCCTCTTCTCCTCCTCCTTCCCTGCTCTCCTCTTAGCAGCTTCTCCTCTCCACTTTCTTATGGTCTGCTGCTTCATCCCCTTCTTTATCAGCACAGCCCACTTCTGTGGGATCCTCTTCCCCAATCCACCTCTAGCCACAGAAGGCCTTGAGAGCATTTAACCTTTGAAAAAGAACTTTACTGAGAGTACAGCAAACAATTCAAGTAAGAATTTAACTGACAAGTAGCAGCAGAGGCCTGTCTCTGAGCACCAGCCTGGGGGCAGGAGCCTGCAACAAGTATTCCAAACATTTAAATTCTGCCTCTTTTTGCCCTTTCAACTGTCTAATTCCAAGATCTCAGCAAAGTTCAGAGGTAGGTGGTTGTCTCCTCAAAGATATCACCAATGTTTCGAAACAGATAGAGCTCTTCTTGTCTGGGAGCAACAAACCATCTCAGACTTGCTGGGTCTTTGTGGTATGGGTGAGTCCCACAGCTATAGGGTTTCTACACTTACCATGGGAGTATTTGGTGGTGGCCATTATTCAAGACAATATGTCAAACATGGGTCAAAGTAGCACAGCAACTCGCCTGGTCCTAGATATATTTGTTATTGGGTTTAGTCATCTCTTCTAACTCTCCTCTTCTGAGAGCTGTACGTTTTCCTCTGCACTCTGTGATGGTCAATGCTCCCAGTCCCATTCAGCCCAGCTGAAGATAATTTTGGATGATATCACCCAAGTGTCATCTCCCTTCCTTCCTGTGCCTCAAGTCATACAGGTTAGCTTCCCACTCCTAGATAAATCCTCCTTCAGTAGTTCACGGGATATTGAATTGCAGCTGCAGAGCTGGCAGGATTACAGGACTTCTCTTGGACAGGATAGGCAGGGTGATGGGGCAGAGAATCCTTCCATAGAATCATAGAATGGTTTGGGTTGGAAGGGACCTTAAAGCTCATCCAGCTCCAACCCCTGCCCCGGGCAGGGACACCTTCCACTAGAGCAGGTTGCTCCAAGCCCCTGTGTCCAACCTGGCCTTGAACACTGCCAGGGATGGGGCAGCCACAGCTTCTCTGGGCACCCGGTGCCAGCGCCTCACGTAGACCATAAACATGACACCCAGACATGGCCAGTCATGATAACCTTACAGATGACATCTCTGTAATGATGGACCACGGATGCTCTCCACATACACTACCCCATTGGAGACACAAAGCAGGATCGAAATCTGCACACCCATCTCTGCTGTAAGGAGAATGCTAATGCGTTTTAATTGGGTTTTTAATTATCTTTCAGCATCGCTCTCTCAGTCATGTGTCTTCTGATATTCTCCAAGCCAGTTACCTGAGTAAATTGTAGTAGTCAGAAGGGTTATTTCTTTCCACACTATTTGAAGACCCTCTCACAAGGGTCCCAGGTAGCTGCCAAGGGTCTGGGGAAGAAATGTCATCCACCTGCTGCTTCCCTACGCCGCTCTGTCTTTATTTATGGTGAACTCTGAGGAGCTGGGCTGAAACCAAGCACGGGGCTGATACCTTACACCAGCACTGAGCCAGATTCTGGCTGATTTACACTAGGGAACAAAGCCAAAGGGAAATACAACTGCACAAGGGGAAGGAGTTGGCACTGCAGAGTACGGATGTATGCAATCAGCCAGCACCTTAATGGAGGTAGATCATTTCAGAGCAATAATTTTGCTCCTCCTGAACCCTTTTTATTTTCCATGTGTTAACATAAAAACCTCCAATGGTCACAATTTGCTGTAATTCCACATTTCTCAAGGTCATTGACACCCAAAACGTGAAAGATTTCATCACTGCGTCCAAGCTTGGATCTCAATTACCCAACAGCAAACCTTGAGTGATGCCAATGTCCTCCAGCAGGCTCTGTCTGTAAAGGCATTATAGACCTGTGTGTGGCCAGGCAAGGTATGGAGACCAAAAGGAATCATAGAATAGTTAGGGTTTGAAAGGACCTTAAGATCATCTAGGTCCAATTCCCCTGCCATGGGCAGGGCCACCTCGCACTAGACCATGTCACCCAAGGCTCTGTCCAGCCTGACCTTGAACACTGCCAGGGATGGAGCATTCACAGCTTCCTTGGGCAACACATTCCAGTGCCTCAGCACCCTCACAGTAAAGAACTTCTTCTTTATATCCAACATATACAAATATGTTCAGTGCCTTCCAGATTCCACTGTATTCCCACACAAGCCTGAGCCCTGTCTGCACCATTAACTCCTGACCTCTCTATGACCATGACGACCATGACACCCATGTTTGGGACAAATACAACTCAAGAGCTAAGCCACCTGGTCAACCTGGACACCTTGATATCACCACCACAACACTGAAGGCTGGGAACATCTTAAACTATGATTTAAATGGCACCACTTGTGTACTTAAGTTTCCCAATATTTGGTTTTCATAAAAACTTTAGGGTATAAAAGATTCTGATCTTTGTGTATGGGGAAGCGTTTAAAAAGCTTGCAGCTCCTGACCCTGTTTTTAAAGGATGATAATGCAGTACTTTATAGTTTTGAGAGGGTTTTTTAAAGCTATGTTTGCATGAGGGACTTCCTTTGCTTTGTGTGTCTGGTTTTGGAGAGATAATGCTGCTCTCATGGAAGGCTGCAGCTGTTTGGTCTGGAACTGGAAAAGCTGAATCATTCTTTGACTTGCAATCCAAAACTTCCCACGAACTGGTCCCATCCCAGCAGGGGATGGAGCTTGACATTGTATGAAAATTCCCACAGATGAGCAGGAGCAGAAATGAAGTGGGTTTATTATAGCTTTTTCCTTTCTCAAACTCCAGACTAATAGCAAGATAGTGATTAGTATCGTCAGCAAATGGGTCATCTGCATCAGACTGCCCACTCCTTGCAGGGACCATGCAAAAAGAAAGGAAGGATTTTATCCGGTGGTGTTGACCCTCACAATGCAGATGCATAGCAAGGACAGAGAACACCTGTAACTGCTCAGAGACAAGTTAGTGCCAAATGCTCTGCTCATGGGCTCTAAGGCCAACCAGGCAACAGCAAGAAGTCAAGCAGGAGCTGTGGACCACATTTACAAAAGACCTTTTGAGGTTCCACAGATACCTGTGTGGGTCACAGCCAGCTCCACCAGGACCCACATTATTAGCAAAACCTTTTCAGAACCATTAGTGGTGCGGGAGATCTGGATCCTGGATGCATCAGCATGAAATCATAGAGTCATAGAATCACAGAATTCCAAGTTGGAAGGGACCTCAAGGATCATCTGGTCCAACCATTCCAGGCAAAGCATGACCTAGTCTAGATGTCCCAGCACCCTGTGCAGCCCAATCTGAACAGTGTCCAATGCTGGAGAGTCCAACACAGTCCAGCCTGGGGAGATTATTCCAATGGCTGATTGTCCTCAGTGTGAAACATTTTCCTGTTGGAATTCCAGTTGTAATCTCCCCAGGAGTAAGTTCTGCCTATGACCCCTGATCTTTTCCATGGGACTCCTTGTAAAAAGGAAGTCTCCATCTTCTCTGTAGCCACTCTTTAAATACTGGAACAAACGTCAGACTGCATTCAGGTTCAGATGGCCAAAGCGTGGTACTGCATCACTGTCAGGATGACAAGGTGCATTGATTGGGTCTCCAGATTAATGAATGTGCTGTGCAAAGCACGGTGGCAGTGCTGAGTGCTGATCCTCAGCAGGCACGACTTGATCTTCAGTTGGTGAAAACACTAATTTCATCTTGGCTGAGATTTGCCGTGCACAGTCCCAAGTGTCTCCTTCACACAATAAAAGCAAATAGCCAGGAGGGAAAAATACTCCGACCACTTGCCCACTGTTCCTGCAGCCCACTCTGTGATTGCCTTATCCCATCTCAAAGGGAGGGCTTTCAAAGCTTGCCTTTCATTTTAAAAATGATTAATCTCCATTCTCACCAAGAACAAAGGGACCTACATCGGGCTTTGCATTCAGCGAGGAAAACCAAGGAAAAGAATGAGCAACGTTTCACTTTATACGCCATCAGTCATGGGCTGCTGGTTTTTGGTAGAAGAGCTGACAGCAGTTGTGCCAGAACCAGAAGGGACCTAGCTGTAGGCACAGCTTGTTAGGAATGACCTGGGAGCTGTGAAAAATTACCTCCTTTGAAATGGGTACAAAACAGTTTGAGTTTTCTTGCTCCATTTAATGTGGGCTCAGTGGGAGCTGGAGATGGGTGCCAAAGTGAAGCCAAGCAAAAATCACTCAGCCGAGCCTTCCCGATGCCTCTGCAGCTCGCCAGGGCCTTTGGTTACAGAAGCGTGAGTTTCTCTTCCCTGTGCCAAACATATTGCTACGGGATGAGTAATTTTGCCTTTATAAATTGAGCTGTCACCAGGGGTAGGCAGATGGTAGCGCAGAATTGAACACACTGCTCCCAATCCTTCCTGCTCTGATATCTCTGGAGCAACCTGGGTTTAGTGATATTGCTTAAGATCCTTTTCAACCCTAAATATTCTATGATTCTTAAAGGACTTCCATTTTAAGCATCGACCTGGATTAAAAGAGAAAATAAATCCCCAAACTGAGCTTTTCAGAGCTGGGGAGGTGACTTTCCTTAAGTCCAGATCTTTGCTCCGAGGTGGAGAAACCGGCTTTTGCAGATTCAAAAGCTGGTGCTTCAGGAAGCTGATTGAAGTGCTCTAAGTTTCCCACGGAGAGAAACTGGTTGAATAGCAGCAGTTATGGTTCACTTTTTTTCCTTAACATTTCGGAACTTGGAAAAATTAGTAAAACAAGTAGGAGTCTTTTTTTTCCATAGTCTTAAAGCCTCTTACAATAATAACCAGCAGAACTGAGGATTAATTCTGTCGGCATGTCTGTTGCATCATATCAGATCCTTTTTATATTTATTTTGTCATTTCCATCTTGCATTACATCTGAGGAAGAAAAAAGCTGACAGGTCCTAATTTCCACTCTGTTCTGCTTAAATCAAATTAGTCTAATTTATAACAACTCAGTAATTCACATTTCTTAATGGGAAAACCTAAGTACGTCTCTGCTTGCCTTTCTAAAAACAGTTCAGATTTGTTTTGTGAGTGAAAGCAATCCACAAATACACAGTTGTAACGGAGATCACACTTCTTCCTCTTCATCTGAGCAAATATGAAGGAAAATTATGTATAAAATACTAATATTTGAAATGGTTTTACAGATCAAAGCAGGTAGGAAATGAGAAAGGCAACTAAAGACTAAAGATTTAGGTCATATCTTCAGGGGAACATCACTTACTGATTTTTTCCTGTGCAAGGATTTTCACTAGAGTATGTCCTTGTACTTATTATCTGTAATTGGACTTTTCCCCCATCTCTCTCATGATGATGTTATGATCATCATGGCAAAGGTAGAGGGTATTTTGGCAAAAAACAACTTGGCAACAGGGAGAGAGTAAAAACCAGTTGCTGTCATTTAATAGTGACGGGAATTTGAATGCAACAGGATGCCACAAGTCAGGGATGGAAGGGACTGTCCTTTTACTGCACTCCATGTAAGTGCAGAACATCATTTCTCCCAAAAAATGGATTCAGGTAATTCACTAGAACTCTGTCGTATATAAAAGTATGTGCCTTTTTTGTAGCTAATACCAGATCTATAAGAAAGATGACTGTGTGCCACCACTGGGAAAAGCTTTGAGATAAACGACCAGGCAAATCAAGCTACATGAAATGGGTCCCCAGATATCTGGGGTGAAATGGAATGAGTTGTAAAGTGAAAGAAAATATCTCTGGGTTATATAAAGATGAATTAACCCCAAAGATTTGGGTTCACTTCTTTGACAGCAAGCTCTATCTGATGAGCCCAGTGAGCAATGCCTCGATGGAGCATGCTCATCTGTCCCCTGATGATTTAGGATTTCTGGCTGTTCCTGATGACAATCAGTTCCTCACCCTGCCAATATTCCCACTGAAATCAAGTAAGATGAGTAGAATGGGAGTCAAAAATCCACATGTTGAGTAGTACTCCCCTCCTATCAACTGCTCTGATTTCACAGTGCTATAGCTGTTATTTTTGGACACAGTGACCCACATTTCCTGCTAAGACTTGTTTCCACTATAATTTACAGTCTTATTTCTACAGCGGGTTGAAAGTTCTTTGGATTGAGGTAGAAAACATGTTGCTTATCTTGCTGGTGTAGGTCCAATGGTCGTCTGCCTGAGATGTGATAGGTACATCTATCTGGGAGAGTGCCTTGGTCAGGATAGGAGTTGTACACAAACCTCCTGCGATGCTCCTCGCTGATGGATGATGATTTTCATGCAGGAAGCATCACACTCTTCTCCTGCAGCACAACAAGTCAGGGGAAGAGGTGCTAAAAGCAGTATTCACAGGGATGAGCTTTCACGTGTCCCATTCTGTCTGTAACAAAAGTTGATTTATTTTCCAGCCCAGGCCTGCAAAAAGTCCAGGAAACAATGGAATTAACTCCAATTCTGGCTATGATGCACATTTGAATTTGTATGGAAAAGTCTAAACTTTAATTTGATTTATGCCTGTAACAACGTTTGTGTTCATACTCATAAATGTAATGCATATATGGTAATCCCATAACATGCAGTTATCTGCTCTGTGCTGAAAATGTCCCAGCTAACCCCAGATACGACCATGTGCACAGGGGGTGACAGCGTCATCTCTACTTACTTGCCAGTGTCCAAAACACTAACAAAAGTGTCCAAGGAATGCAAAATGGGATGTCTTGTACAAGTCCTTCCAGAGTGCATTAGATAGAGCAACAAATGCACTTTGGGTTGGATCTCCTTCCAAGTGGCCCAAGATCTGTGTGTCCATCAATGCTCACATCTCCATTACCTCAGATTAATAAAACCTCTGTCTTATTCTTATAATGGGAATATTGGCTTCTTCTCTGTGTAATTTATCCTTTTAGCCCAGGACAGTCTTCTATTGATGCAAACTTGTTAGCAGACGAGGTATAGACTTGAATGCCAACACAACTCACTTCCATACCCAGTGGTGTATCCCCGTATGGACTCACTAGTGCTCCAGCTCCTCCAGGGCATCAGGACTGGGGCAAATCTGGGTAGAAGGGAAGCTGCAAGGAAGCATATGGGGGCAAAGAGTATCACAGCAAGGAGAAATCTGGAAGAGGGGATGGCTCTATCCACGTCCCAGGACCTCAGCCACATCCCTACCTCCCTCTAAAGGAAAATTCAGTTCACTAGAAATCCTGTCATTGGTCCAAACATTGATTCCAGAAATGGAAATCTATTTTCTTGGTCCTTTTTCCATTTTATCAATGGCAGTCAGGAAATCTGGTTTTTCTTCCCAAGTCTATTATGGGCTCCCGGTCTGGCTGGGAACACATCTCCGCAGAATGATGTGGTGAAACAGGTCTGTTAGGTGGTTAATGAGGTGGAAGTGGACTGGGTGCTGCATGAATACCCTGGTTCTTGTAGGCGAAGCTCCCATATACCTTTAATTTCCACATGGCCCATATTTTCCCAAGTGTTTGGGTCCAGAGTTGCAGCAAATCAAGCCCCACGTTGAGGTTACTGAGCTATGAACCCTCCTCAAAATGCAAAAAGATGTCTCGTGGGATTTTTTTGTCTAGGCACCTAAATCCCACTGGATTAAGAGGTTGAAGTCTCCCCTGTTTAGGAGCTGTTGAAAATCCCAGCAGCGTCACTCTGGATCTCTATTGCTTTCTTCAGGACAATGTCTGGTTTCTGCTACATTTTCTGATGGCTTGGGCTTATTTGCCATTACCGGAAGGTTACCCTGGCAGTAAGACTTTCCTTTCTAGGCTAAAGAAGGAGATTGCTTTCCACGACGCCTTTCATCTTCCCTAATATGCTCCATATTATCCTCTTGATTTCTTCCATCTGGGCAAATCTTTTGTTGACCTCACCTGAAATCTAAAACCTTTCAAAATAAGCCTTTCCACTTCTCTCCTCTGATCCGGTAATGGTGGATGTGACTGGGAGGTCAGAAGTCTGAGATTAGTCGTGACCTCACTCTTGGGCTTCTCGTTGGCAGTAGGTTAGAGGCTTTGAACTTGGCATCCTGACAAATTGTTATTACTACATACCAAAAACCAGCTCACTCTCGTGTCTGTGGGAGGGTGATGGGGGGAAAGACAGGGGAGATGGATTCCTTCAAAGAGCAAAGCTATTCCACACAGCACGACACCGAGACAGGAAGGTTTAACCCAAAAACCCCAAGGTAAAAGCTTGACAGACACTAACTCCTAAAATACAGCCCACAAATGCTCTTAATTGAATCCTAACTGGCTCGGATGATGTAGACAGTGAATACCACTTGAGCTTTTATTTTTAGAGGGTGAGCTGCCAACCTCTCATGAAAACTGAGTAGGGACCAGATTTCTGCACTGAATGACTCTCACATTTTACAAACCCAAGAATAAATAAAGTCAGGCGGATGTGATTATTTAGTCTATAGCCCCAAAAGACATGACAAGATCTTCAGGGTCACTCGACTCTGCTATCGGAGGCAACCGCTTTGGCAAAGGATGTTCTCAAATGTATCAACCTTTACCAGAAGAGATAAATTTTCCTTTGATTTAGTGTTAACCTTCATTATTCTCTATTTTTGGAGAAATGAATCTATGGCAATCTTCTCTCTGTGAGCATGTGTGTGTGTGTGCTTATGTCTGTCCACTCCCACTGTAGCAACATCCGACTCCGTTGGCCAAGCTCAACCACACTTGAAGGAGATCAGAGGCCAAAGAGCCTTTGCTTGGTAACCCACTGAGAGCCAGGCATTTTAGCCTTTCAAGCAAAGAGAGGCAGACCCATAACCACACTGAAGCCAGACAAATTCAACCTGGAAATAGAGTCTGGATTTTTAACAGCATGGCTGTCAAAGCAGAAAAGCTTCAATCGGATCTTGTGTCTTCTTAGGCAGCAGAGTCAGGCAGCCTCAAGACACAAATCCAGAGGAAACCTGGCTGCTTTCAGTCCAGAACTACCTATTTTTTTAGATTTTAAAGTCACTGTGGGCCATAAGATCATCTATTCTGAGCTCCATATAATATGGACTGTAAAACTCGCATACACCAATAAGGAACCCAATAACTTGTGCTTGGCTAAAACCTCTGTTCCAGCAGGCATCTGCTCACAATTTGAAAATATCTGAAGAGGAAGAATCTACTCTTTTCATTGGTATTTTGTCTCAACACTTAATCATTCCCACTGCTAAAGCACCGGGCCTCAGTTTGAAATGAAATATGTCTGCTTTTAGGTTCCGGCCTTGGACCTCTGGTAGACTACAAGGCTCTGTTGCCTCTGGGTCTTTTCTCCTGAGGATGAACTTCTACCCTTCTCGAGCCTCCTCTTGACCTTCCCTTGGTAAGCGAAGCAGGTGGAGATCTAACATGAGGCTTGTTTTTCCTAGGCTTTTGAAACTTTTTGGTGACTTTTCACTTTTTTGGGGGGCCTTTCCAAGTAAGTTGACATCGCAATAGCTTGGACAATGTACAAACCAGATTTTTATTGATGCAGTCAATGCACATGAGGGACCTAAGCAGGGAGAAGGGTGAAGGGGTGAAGAGGCAAGAATTCAAACAACCCAGGAGTCTCGTTTCCCAGTCTGGTGTGGGCCTTTGAGGGTGTTAAAGTGTTCGTGCTGTTTGATAACATCATCTCCTCTCCTTAAATTATTAAGGCAGAAACTAGCTTGTCAGAGGGAGCCAGAGGAAGAAGCTGTGACACATTCAGGGCTCACAAGAGGCTTCCACTAAGAATGGGGAAGGGCTGGAGAAGGCAAAGGAATGATAATGTGATATCCTCATGGCTTGATGAGCATGTCCCAGCAATGGGGCTGTTCAGCCTGGAGAGGAGAAGCTGCGTGGAGACCTCAGAGCAGCTTCCAGTGTCTGAAGGGGGCTACAAGGATGCTGGAGAGGGACTTTCATCAGGGACTGGAGTGACAGGACAAGGGGTGATGGGTTCAAACTGGAACAGGGGAAGTTCAGGTTAGATCTAAGGCAGAAGCTCTTCCCTGTGAGGGTGCTGAGGCACTGGAATGGGTTGCCCAAGGAAGTTGTGAATGCTCCATCCCTGGCAGTGTTCAAGGCCAGGTGGGACAGAGCCTTGGGTGACATGGTCTAGTGTGAGGTGTCCCTGCCCATGGCAGGGGGGTTGGAACTGGATGATCTTAAGGTCCTTTCCAACCCAAACCATTCTATGATTCTATGGTGGCTCATACAGTTTCACCTCTGGGGTTCTTCTCACACAGACAGGCTAGGTCTCATCTCTTGCTCCAAAGAGTGTCAAATTTAACTGCAATAGACAGGAGAGCGCAAGGAGGGTCTTCTCAGTCAACCTGGTGGAGTTCACGGAGGGTGAAAAGCAGAACTTGAATATTGATGCAGACTGACTCCAGCTCTCAAGGCCTTCACTGCTCAATGGTAACACAGCCCTTAAATCTCTCCTTGCCCAGTTTTCATTTTTAAGGCCTGCTTTGAAAAGAAAACCTGCATCTGGTGGAAGAATAAGCCAAGTATAACAATGGCTCCTGGGGTGTGACGGTAAAGCACTTAGATGTCTCACTTTAGATAAAGAACCATGGACTGGAGCCTTCCTCTAAGTTCAGGACATTGACCATCCACAAGAGCTTCATCCATCACAGGTCACTGGCAGATGAGTTATGGGATGCACCAAGTCGTATTGGTGTCTTCAGTTCAGGACCAACCACTGGCTTTCAGTGGTGGCCCCATCTACAGCCCAGCCCTGTGGGAATGCAGCAGCTAATGCCAGAGAGACCATTCACACTCCCTTCTCCATCACCAGCAGAAAGCAAGATGAGCCTTACAAGGGAACATTATAAGTCAGAAAAGGGAAATTAGCTAAAATAGGGAAGCCTAGCATGTCCTTCACTTAACACAGTGCTTTTATTTCCTTGTTGTTTTCTTCTGCAGAAGAGTTGAAGGGTAGCAAACAAGGTTGTTGACCTGCCGATGGCATATCTGTGTTTGCAAGTGAGCTGTAGAGTTGGTAATGTGGGCATTTGAGTGGGCAAAGAAAACAGGGTCCTACCAAGCTCTCTCAGGCAGCCTGGTGTTATTTATTGCCTCACTTGTATATGCCAGAGGAAATGGGAGCACTTCTGTTGTCCTGTAGATGCCTGTCTTTTTACCCTTCCCCACTGCATTGCATGGAAGAATTCTTTGTGGATCTGCTGAAACAAGACAGAATCAGAGAATTATCACATAATGGTTTAGGTTGGAAGAGACATTAAAGCTCCTCCAGTCCCAACCCCTGCCCCGGGCAGGGACACCTTCCACTAGAGCAGGTTGCTCCAAGCCCCTGTGTCCAACCTGGCCTTGAACACTGCCAGGGATGGGGCAGCCACAGCTTCTCTGGGCACCCTGTGCCAGCGCCTCAGCACCCTCACAGGGAAGAGCTTCTGCCCAAGAGCTCATCTCAATCTCCCCTCGGGCAGGTTCAAGCCATTCCCCTTGGCCTGTCCCTACATCCCTTGTCCAAAGCCCCTCTCCAGGTTTCCTGTAGCCCCTTTAGGCCCTGGAGCTGCTCTAAGGTGTCCCCTTGAGGAGCCTTCTCTTCTCCAGCTGCCCCAGCCCAGCTCTCGCAGCCTGGCTCCAGAGCAGAGCTGCTCCAGCCCTCGCAGCAGCTCCGGGGCCTCCTCTGGCCTCGCTCCAGCAGCTCCACGTCCCTCTTGTGCTGTTCCCCAGAGCTGGATCAGGGCTGCAGGGGGGGTCTCCCCAGAGCACAGCAGAGGGGCAGGATCCCCTCCCTGAGCTGCTGCTCACGCTCTGGGGGTGCACCCAGCACACGGGGGGGTTCTGGGCTCAAGCACACACTGAAGCCAGGTCATGGGGAGCTTCTCCTCACCCAACACCCCTCATACATCATGAGATCCCCACACATGTCCCAGAAATAAGCATGGGAGGTCCAAAATTAAGAGAATATTGGATTTTATGGGGCCATTGCCAATGAGCTTTTCTGAGTGTAATGTGCAAAGAGTGTGAAGTAGCACTAATGAGAGGATGAAGATTGCTTATCCTTTGTTCTAGAAGCTACAGATCATGATCCAGAGAGTGAAAGATGAGTAGTAACTCTATGTCTATGAAATCCACACTCTATGATAGGTTGAGAAAACAGCAACGTTGCAAGTAGCAAATATTCAGAGCTCAGAAGGAGCTCAATGGCTTTCCAAAGTGTCCCCAAAGCATCTTTGTCTACTTTTGTGAGCTATCTGACTTTCATCCCTCAAGGAAAGCCCCTCTTGCGTCCCCAGTCCTGCTCAGAGGAAGGCAGAGGCTTCAACCCAGCTCCTCTCCATGTAGACAAAGTCAGGATCCATGAGGATGTGTGTTTGCTCCCATCCTGCACATGTCCATTCCACCATCATCAGTGTAAAGATATTTCTCTCCTGATCTCTTTAGGCACAGGCTCACACTCTCATCTTGAGTGTCCTTAGCCCTGCTGCCTTTGATGGGGTCCATAAGTCTTCACCATCAATGGAAGCCAGCATAAAGACTTTACCAACTCCAGTGGAGGATGGTGCTGGAGGGGTGAAGGGGAGGGAGGAAGGAAGGTCTGCCAGTGGGATGGGGAAGGCTGATGGGAATATGAACATACAGCATCACATAGAATCATAGAATAGTTAGGGTTGGAAAGGACCTTAAGGTCATCTAGTTCTACCCCCCCTGCCATGAGCAGGGACACCACACACTAAACTATGTCACCCAAGGCTCTGGCCAGCCTGGCCTTGAACACCTCCAGGGTTGGAGCATTCACAACTTCCTTGGGCAACCTATTCCAGCGCCTCAGCACCCTCACTGTGAAGAACTTCTTCCTTAGATCTAACCTAAACTCCCCCTGTTTAAGTTTAAAGCCATCACCCCTTGTCCTACCACTACAGTCCCTAATGAAGAGTCCCGCCTCAGCATCCTTATAGGCCCCCTTCAGATACTGGAAGGCTGCTATGAGGTCTCCACGCAGCCTTCTCTTCTCCAGGTTGAACAGCCCCAACTTTCTCAGCCTGTCTCCATACGGGAGGTGCTCCAGTCCTCTTATCATCCTCGTGGCCTCCTCTGGACTTGCTCCAGCAGCTCCATGTCCTTTTTATGTTGAGGACACCAGAACTGGACACAATACTCCAAGTGAGGTCTGGTTTCATGGCTTTCTCTGTCTCTTAGGCTGACCAGTACTATGCTTTATTATGGTTGTTCCCTGAGATGTGGATGAGATAATGCAATGGTTTATACATCATTCACTTCTTAGTTACCCCTTACAGAGGTGATGAAAGACACAAAGACCTCCTGCTATTAGTGTGAGCTGTAGAGTCATCCGAACTGGGTGCAAAAGCAAACATTCATATGCTACTACAACACACAAGTATTTAAGCACTTAAGTTTTATGCCAAAATAGAACAGCATAAACTGGGTCCAGCCCATTTTAATGTGGCTCAAGCCCATCCAAGCTGGTTTGTGAGCTTACCCATTGCGACATGAAAGCTTATCTGAGTTCTGGCATGCTCATGTTCAACCCAGCTCATGCTCATGTTCTTCCAGCAAGACATGCTGGCACCTACCTGCACATATCACTATGTGTTTTTATTAGTCCAGGCACGTGCATACATCCTTCTTTTTCTCTCTACTTTTAACTCCATGTCCTACATGTTTTTGAACCTGAAAGGGAAGGACTTCTTAGATTTACAGGCTTGGATTTGTTCCTCTGGATTTAGGGCTGTATCTCTTAACAAAACCAAACTGCTGGGGTCCAATCTGTCAAATGAAAGCAAAGATTTACCAAAGGAAAATATGCTCACAAAGTAAATATAAATTACTTTAATTGGTTCCTATTATCACTTCTATTGGAGCCTGCAAGTATAATCTGGTGCTGAAGTAATTAATTGGGTGTGAAGTAGCTACTGTGCCAAAACTCACTTGTAGGGGAACGAAACTCACAGACTTCTTGGCCTGGCTGTTACCTGCAGCGTCTTGGCTTTGTTATTCTGCAGAGAGGGGCAAATCAGAGCACTGAGCTGTGCAATCAGACACTCAGATAAATGCCTTGCTTTGTGTTTTCGTGGCGAGGTGGTTACGACTACAGGCGTTTTCCCACCCGAGTCAGGTCGGGATTGGTTTGGGAAGGGAAGTCAGCGGACAGGTTTAGCGCTGCCGGGATTGCAGGCACTTCTTTTTGTGGTTTTCTGTGGCTTAATACAGTCTCAGCTTTAATGGTTCTGGTTTTTATCCCCTCCTTGTCTGGCCTTGCAATAAAGGAGCTTTATCTGGTGGAGAGTGGTGGGAAAAGGAGGATGCTGCAATGGCACAGGTCTGTTCTCAGCAGCAATGAGAGGATCACCACTGATGGTATTCCATGCCATTTTGCCAGGACAGTCGCTCATACAAGCTGGGAATTAGCTCAGGCAGCCCATCTGGATCAAAACAAAACCCCAGGCTCAAGTAATGCAGAGATTTTGGATCCTGAGATGATGCTCAGCAAACAGGAGAGGTGGATTTTCATGATACTTCTTCCCACCTCCTGCACTTCTGGGTCCCTGGGTGCTTCTCCCCATGCTTTTCTCCACCTTCCCACGGCACTTTCCATCTGCTGTCACCTGCCACTTGAGGGAAGTCTATCCTCAGCAGCAGCATCCACAAGTAGAGTTGGGCACCTCTCTCCCATTTATCACTCACTTCAGTTTGCAGCACCTCTAAGCAAGAGGAATCCCTCTTATTTTGCAGTTAGTTGTGTTCGCAAGCCCAGCTCTTCCCTGTACTGGGTAAAGATGGAGCCAAACTTGGGAACTCACCCCACACTGATGTGTTTGCTTATTCTCCACTGTATCCAAAGCAAGCAGGGCTGTAGCTGCTAAACACCCCCAGGAAAAGCGTGAGGCTGGGGTGGTGCTTGGCAAAAGGTGCTGGATGGACTTCATGGGGTCCAGGCTGTGCTTAAGGCATAGGAGCAAAAATCAGCTCCAAACACATCTTCTTCCCATGCACCTCCTGCTTATGGGGTCTCACAGGCAGCTTGGACCATGTGGCTTTTGGAGGCTGTTTAGAGACACACTTTAAAGACCAAAACCACAAGGACTTTGGGATGACCAAGGCTAGAAATGGGCTTTGGGGAGGATAAGCCTTTACATGCCAGAACACCAGCTCTGCTCCCTGGAGTCCTCAGTGAAAACAGCCAAGACAAAAGAAGTGCTGCTATTATTAGAGGGAACGAAAATGCTGATAAAACACCATGGACTTTCTGAGCATAGGAACAGCCTGATCACTATTTTCCAATCTTTCCCCTCAAGGGAAAGCAGAAACTGGCCCTTATCTTGTATCCTTTTAAAGTAGCATCAGTGTTCTGGTTTTTATTAAAAGATTTGATTTGTTTAAAATTGTGCAGTTTTGGGTTTGGGAAACTTATTTCTTTCCACCTCTTCCTTTCTCTCTCTCTGTATAAATATTTATATATGCATTTAACCAAAAACTTATTCTTAAATACGGATTTCAATAAAAGCCAACATCTTTAAGGTGTCTGAAGATTTTTGCTCAATTCACAGCCTTTCCAAGGTCTCCTTTGTGCACCCTTGAGCCCCTCACTGAGTTTTCTTCTCTCTATAGATTTAACTAATGCAATCCCCCATCACTGGTGGGACAGAGATTTAAAGCAAGTCTTGCTCACCAGCCACATGGATTCTCCTGGATGTTGGATGCTCAGGACCAAGGTGGCCCCGTGGGATCCATGATCATAGGGTCTTGTCTTATTTTGGGGAGAAAGTCTCAGGGCATGGAGGAGGGAGCAGGAACCAAGTGCATTAGGATGGTGTGGATGCACCCCAATGCAAAGGCACCTCGGACACACGGGTCTGGTCCGCATCCAACCCCCCTGGACCTCACTCAGGGTGTGCATTCCCTAAGGACAGCAAAGCCCCAATGGATAATAGGGGCGGAAAAACACCTGGACCTCCCCATGTAGCCTCCCTGTGAACTGCCAGGGCTGGGAAAGATCGTGGCTCACAGGCCAGCCCGGCCTGGGGAACCTCATAAATCATGTGGAAGTGCAGAGTTATGAGTTTCCTCAGACAAACACCACTAATTGCAGTGTGCTCTGATTGCTGGTGCGAGGCCACGTAACTCGCTGGCCAGCCTGGGAGGGGGAATGTGCTGGATGGGTGGTGTAATCTTCATAGGGAGCGAATGGACTAATACCCCCCATGAGGTGCAGGACCAGAGCACAGCAATGATGAACATCATTCCCTGCCAGCTCTGTCTTGGTGTGCAAAGCCTTAGCCCTGCAAATTGGTTGATTGTGCCAAATTCAGCTCCTTTTGAGGCCAGCACTTCCCAGCAAAGCAAAACCCAGCTCAAACTGGGAGGAAAGGCAAAGGCATCAATAAGAGCTCCATCTGCAAAGGGCGATTACTTGGTGGTGCAAACGCTTCAGGGCTGGGTTCTTTGTAGTAAAAGCAACCCTTGTGATCACTGCCCACCCGAGCCAAGTGACTCAGAGTAAAAATAATTAAATATGTTAATAATTATCAGGGGCCCCTTTGATTAAAAGAAATAAAACTTGTGGTGTGTAAGCAAGGAGGAATGCGTAGGTTTGCAGGGCTCGGCTCGCAACCAGGAGCTGATAGGGAAAAGTGGATGTGATGCCTGGGTTGGGCATCATGGGGGAAAGCTGAAGTGCAACACAACTGGAGACACCACGGGTGGCCAAGTCCCTGTTATAGTTGTTCCCATCCTCGATCCCAACACGGTGCCCCAAGCCCAGCGATTAAATGGGGAATTGAAGGCATCACGTCTCCACATCTCAGCCCACCCAAGTGGGAGAGCTGGCAGGTTTTGGGTAGCTGGTTCGGGAATCAGCATCACACCAACTGCCAAGAGAAGGTAGGAGGTGATTTTGGAAAAGGAAGAAAACGTTAAATACGATTAACTATACCCTGAAGGGTGTTTATTCAGGAGCCCCAGGCACCTAAAGGGTGGAGAAGTGCACTCTTGAAGGGAGATTCAGATCTCACAGTTGACCTTCTAAGGTGCCCATAAGAAAGCCAGGCTCAGGGCTTGGCCACTTCAGTGAGGTGCTTTTAGGCTGAAGCCATGCCACAAAAGGGTTTTCTATGCTAACCCTTACCAAAATGCTGGTCCTGTTTAAGGCAGGATGTAGTGGACACTGCACTGAGCATGGAAGGCAACTGCAAAAGCATTTCAGAAGACGTGGGCATGCCCAGACACGTAGTCCCTCTGCTCCTGGGAGCTGCCCTCCCCTACATGAGGTGCTTGTCCCCTCTCTCCTTGGAGTCAAAGGCAGCATCTGCACCCATCGGGCTTTCTGGCCAGCAATGATCTGCCTCAGATCATAGAATCCTAGAATGGTTTGGGTTGAAAAGGACCTTAAGATCATCCAGTTCCAACCCCCTGCCATGGGCAGGGACACCTCACACTAGACCGTGTCACCCAAGGCTCTGTCCAACCTGATCTTGAACACTGCCAGGGATGGAGCATTCACCACTTCTCTGGGCACCCTGTGCCAGCGCCTCAGCACCCTCACAGTAAAGAACTTCTTCCTTATACCTACCCTGAACTTCCCCTGTTCCAGTTGGAAGCCATCACCCCTTGTCCTATCACTCCAGTCCCTGATGAAGATGGATGATGCTGGAGATCTGCACTTTGGGCCAAGAGAGGAGATGGTGCCAGTGTGGTCCTTGCACAGGAGAGCGTGGAGCTCCTCTCCAGTGCTGGAATGTGGCCGGGGGCAGGCATGCAGACAAAGCAGAGCCTGGAGAAGCCTTTCTGTGGCTGTTTTGATCTCTCAAGTGTAGAGGTGATAAGAATCGGGGCCTGACGTGCTGGGAGGGCATTTATAGACATAGCGAAACGCGCCTGTGGAGCAGGAGGGTGAGTTTGCATCGTATCATGCTCAGGATCAGTGGTGCTCTAGGGAAGGAATACCAAAGCCTACCGACAGGGTGTTTGCCATATAGGTGCTTCTGCAGCACCACACTGCACCCGTGTGTGTAACACCCCATGCATGTTATGGCCTCGCTGGCTGCCAGGAGCTGAAGAAGACCTATCTGCCTCAGCTTCACCATAGCTTCTGAAGGCAAACTCTAGGTTGAGTGAGGCTGTAGTCATTGTTAGGAGCAAATAGAGCATCCCAGGGAGGAAATGCTCTTGTATCCCAAAGCATGTTTACTCCCAGATGAAGCTCATGTGAAACACAGGACTCGGGCTGTCCTCTCTGCATGGGGTTGAGTGTCCCAGTCCATGAGCAGATGCAGATGTTCCACCTCTGGGGCAATAAGTGAGCACACAGCAAGCTGATCCAAGCACTGGGAAGGGGGAGCAGGAAAAAACCCAGATCCAGTTCAAATCAATGTGGAACCTGAGGGAAACTCAACGCAGATCCCCTCCCTGGAAACCAGCTGGGTCTCTGGAGCTACCACCCCTTCCCAAGCCCAAAAGAGACCCAAAGACAGACAGCAAAGGACAGTACCTGCAAACAGACACAGCTCTGAGACCTGTTCTTTGCACTCCTAGAGATGGGGAGTGCAGAGGGAGGGCACCCACCACCAACACCTTCTGCCATGTGGTTTGTGTCTCTTCTTCTGCGCTTGCTGCCCTGTTAATTCTATTCTAATAAAACAAGCAATGTCCCTGTCGAGCTTTTCGGGGGGGAAACCACAAAATGGATTTGCTGTTAGTTTATTTTTTTAAAGCCCTATGTAAGAAAAGGAGGGGAAAGAAATCTCTGCAAGGGGCACAAATGCTAACAAGAACACAATACTCTTGATTGCTCTTTCTTGTCCCACAGAACCTCACCGACTCCCTGGGAAGGCCATAAGAAGGAAGGCTCCGGTGATGCAGCTATACATCAGTGTATAAAGCAGCAGCTCCTTCACACATGGTTGTAGTTACGCAGCTGGGGAGCCGACTCGTATTTAGGGAAGATACCTGGAGGGCGTGCAGCCTGCGATGATCTGATAGCTGGGGTAACTGCGCCACCTCATGGTCCCCAGAGCCAAAGGGTTCACAAGTGGGAGTTATGGGGTGGTTGGTGGTCACTGAAAGGCATCTCCATAGGCTCCTTTGAGACAAGTTGCAGCAGTTTTACTTACTAGTAGTGAAGTCATCTCCTTTCGTAAAGGCAGGTGGGGGTTTGCTCCATGGATTGATGCGTTACTTTGGCAATAGAATCATAGAATCTCAGACTGGTTTGGGTTGGAAAGGACCTTAAGGCCATGCAGTTCCAACCCCCTGCCACGGGCAGGGATGTCTCACACCAGACCATGTCACCCAAGGCTCTGTCCAACCTGCCCTTGAACACTGCCAGGGATGGGGCAGCCACAGCTTCTCTGGGCACCCTGTGCCAGCGCCTCAGCACCCTCACAGGGAAGAGCTTCTGCCTTAGATCCAGCCTGAATAGTCCCAATAATCTCTGAATTAACTACTATTCCATTTACAACAATGGTGAAATGAGAGCTGGAGATGTGTTTCTACTCAGATGTCCCCTGCCTGCTCTGGGGCTGTTCCTTAGAGCATCGCTGCTTCATCCACTCCTGCTTTAAGAGGCTGGGTCCCTGTGGCTCTTGCTGCTTCCCTGCAGATGTGAACTTGCAGCCCAGTAGATCCCCTCCTGGAGAAGGGCTGTCCCACATTATCATGTCCTGCTTCCCTTTCCTCTGATCCACTCAAAATAATCTCTCCCATTTGGCACCCCAGGCAGCCCTTCTTTTATCCTCCTGTTCTCACCCTTCCCACACATGCAGCCGATTGTTGCTTGGCTCTTACGAGCTGTCACTTGGGCATTTATGCCAGGATTGTCCTGAGGTTTCCTCCATAAGAAGTGATGGGGGGGGGGGGGGGGAAGTTTTACTTACTTTTTTGGGGGGGGGGTGGGGAATATTTCACTGACTTAAGTGCAGCACAGAACAGTCACCCAGTGCTGTCCCACAGTGAAAAGGCAGAGCAGGGTATCATCAGGGTAAAGCAAACCCACCCAAAGCTGGTTATTTAACATAGTCCTACAACTGCCCTTTGGAAATGCCTCACTTCTTCCCATGGGACACAGTGAGAGTCGTAGAATCCCAGACTGGTTTGTGCTGGAAGGGACCTTAAAGCTCATCCAGCTCCAACCCCTGCCACAGGCAGGGACACCTTCCACTAGAGCAGGTTGCTCCAAGCCCCATCAAAGTCAACCATGTTTATTTGAAGCCCTTAGGTGGCTAAAGTTGACCTGAATCCCAAAGTGTCCCATCTGCCTCCTACTGTCCTCAGTGATGAGCACCTCCACCTTTTTCCACTCGCCTCCATCCTTCTGCTGCTTCTGCAACCAAATATATTGCTTACGACCTAAATTCCACCCTAACTGCCAAGGAGAGATTGTCTGAAAATCTCACTGGCTTCTTCCCCTCCTGTCTCATTTGTGGTGCACACTCAATCCTATGCAGCACTTCTGCTATCTCCTTATCCTTGTTCAGCCACGCAGATTGCATTTCCATGGACCATTTCCCTTTGCCTTCAGCACCAGCCCTTGTCTGCAGCGTGACAACAGTAAAGATCACCATTAAATTATGTCAGAGCACACAGACTGTGTGTCCACGTATCGCTGACTCTTGGCATGAGTTGTTCCTGGCACCATAAAACACATGTAAAGTGCAAGCAGAATAAGAAATACTTTGAGATCTCGTGTTTCTTAAATCTAGATACAGCTATTTTAAACTTCACTCTCCAGCATCTGTTCATAAAACAAGGATTTAGATTTAGATTTCATTACATTTCATTAGATATTAGGAAGAGGCTCTTCCCTGTGAGGGTGCTGAGGCGCTGGCACAGGGTACCCAGAGAAGCTGTGGCTGCCCCATCCCTGGCAGTGTTCAAGGCCAGGTTGGACACAGGGGCTTGGAGCAACCTGCTCTAGTGGAAGGTGTCCCTGCCCGGGGCAGGGGTTGGAACTGGAGGAGCTTTAAGGTCCCTTCCAACACGAACCAGGCTGGGATTCTGTGATTTTGGGAGAAGATGCAATTTGCAGCAATGGGCTTAGAGCCATTCTCATTGCCATTGTGCCTCATCTTCCCATCTTCTTTACCCATCACTTCTCTTTTTCTCCTGGTTCTTACCTGTTTCCGATGAGCACTGCTGTTCAGTGGGAGCTCAATGCTGGGCTCTGATGTGGTGTTAAAGCTGCCTTGGGGTAAAGGCTGATCATACAGAAAAAGGATTCAGCTTATGGAAAGGGTTTTACCTGCATTGTTTGGACATTCTGTCCCAGGAATCGCCAGGTAAGAAGTTCTTCATATCAGGCCAATATATGAAAAGATGTGTGTTTCTTGCAGTTTGGAAATCTCATCTCTGCTTTGACCCAAAATGTGACAGAGAACCGGAACAAACACTTGCAAAGTATAGACACAGTTGTCCCTCCGTACAAACAGTTTACAAGGCAGAGGGATGAGTTGGGGAAACAACTGAAATACAGCCAAGGGAATTTATTTCAAGCCATTTGAGAAGCTGTTTGTAAACTTTACTCAGAATCTTGTCTGTGTCCTTGCCTTCAGTATCCACTGTGGACAGGATCTCTTGCTTTGTATTCAGTGGTTTTACTGGAACAAAGAATTAGGGAAAGTTTTAAAGCAAAGAGGATATTGCTCAACTGATGCCTAACTCCTTGACTTCATGTTTCAAACAAAACATGAGATTCAAGGTGTCCTTGAAGGGCTGGAGACATCAACCCCAAATAAAAGTGATCTGATAAAACCCACTCTGCTCCTTCCCCATCTCTTCCCCTGCCAGCTTTAGGATTAAGCTCCCAAATGTACTTCATACGTGGGAAAGGACAGAACTGAACAAACCCCTAAAGAGATGAAATGTGGTGGACCTATGCAGCTCATAGCAGAACATCTTCTAGAGGAGGCACTTCAGCATCTCAGTTGTCTTTATGCCAGCAAAATGAGCATTGTCAAGGCCTGTTCCCTGGCTCAATAACCAGATGAGATGGAAGGATCTGTTCCTTTATCATTAGTCTCTATTGCTTTCCAGAACAGGATGTGAACAGCTTTTCACATCCATCCTCATCACGGGGAAGGCTATCTGGCTCGTGCAGCTATAGAACTATTTGGGACTGGCCAAAACTGTTCCAGTGACCATGAACAAGATTTGGCTGTATGGCCAGCTGAGACCTCTGCTGGTTATTGATATGGATGGAGTCAGAGAGTTTTATTTGCTTACAAGAGCAATGGTGTCACAATCTCATCAGCAAACACTGGGCAAGTGTGGTACATCCTTACCCCATGAGTGAGGATCAACGGTTCAGAGTCAGCTCAGGAGGTCACCTGGAAGCAAAGAGACACCAAGACCAAAATGAAAACCTTATCAGGCATCAGCTGTGGCTGCCCCATCCCTGGCAGTGTCCAAGACCAGGTCGGACACAGGGGCTTGGAGCAACCTGCTCTAGTGGAAGGTGTCCCTGCCCATGGCAGGGGTTGCAACTGGAAGAGCTTTAAGGTCCTTTCAACCCAAACCATTCCATGATTCTATGACATGTTACCCACAGAGTGAGAAAGCATCCCTTTGCAATTCAGAGCAGCACCCACTGCGATGCCAAGGCTTACTGCTGACTCAAATCATAACAAGGGAAGAAAACAGAATCCATGAGGAAAAAGAAAAGGGATTTGCACTCAAACACACACCAGTTTTAGCCACAGCTTTTCCATTAGTGTGAGGAGGTGAAGAACGGGCAGAGCCACGTATCCTCCTGTTCTCAGGTCTGTTATTTGGAGATGCCATATGGGACTCAGGGACCAGCCCAAGCTCTGCATCCCACCTTCTCTTCCTGCTGTTATTGGTTCTGAGCTCGGACTGCGTGTGCTGCCATGTGAGCTCAGAAGATACGTGGAGCACAGTTGCCAGTCCCAGGATCTATATCATGCAGTTGTTTGTCAAAGCCCCACCTATCCCGTGCAGCACTTCCCTCTGATAACTGCTGCTGAGATACAGAGTCAAATAATGGAAAGGGGAGAACACTCTCTAATTCTCACCATTATCTTGAGGGCAGCCTGTTAAAACATGAAGCCTCTGATATCTTCTTCCAAGCTCCTCCCCTGAGATACGCCTCTGAGCATCCCTGGAATTTCCTTGCACTTGGACACTGCCCTGAACTGTCGTGGGAACACGGTGAAAGGGGGAAGGTGGCATTAGGTGTTGAAAGCTCCTCGCTTTGGAATGAATGGAAACAGGGAATGGTGAGCTGCGAAGGGGAAAAGTGATGACAGTGTTTTGAAGCCTTGCTGAGTTTATCTATTCATTGTAATGGTGGAGAAATTGTAAGCCTGAGACTTCACACTCCCCAGAAACCTATCCAAGGCATGGTCACGTCTATCCAAGAGGGGAGAAGCTCTCTCTTAGGGCAGGGACTAGTCCCTGTAGTGACATAAATGGCAAAACCCCCATTTTGGACCAGGTTTCAAATCTCAGGCAAGTGGCAATGGCCTCTACTGTAGCCATGGAATCACAAAGCAGCACTCTTAAGTGCCAGGCTTGCTCTTGCTTGGATTATGAGAAACCTCAGGCACAGCACTTCCTAGGGCCATAGCTTCTATCCCAGCACATCTTGCTTAACTTCTAAGCTGGGCACCCTTTACATCTTAGGAGCTGTAGTATCAAAGTTCCTACAGTCTCCAGCAGCTCCATTCTGTGGCTATTCCCAACTCTCAGGATAAGCTGTCAGTCACTGGGAGCAACCCTGCAGCCATGGCCAAAGGATGCACCAAGACCATCCACCTCGCTGCAACCCAACAGAAGACAACCAGCTTTATTCCAGAGAACACACAGTCACTGTTGTGATCACTTCGTCCAGTCCTGGCACCTGGAGTGCACAGTTTAGGCACCATTCTACATGTTTTTCAACACCGAGCCACCCCAAATCTGGGAGTACAGGAGCTTGGAATCAACATCTGCACCTGATGATACAGGTTATCCCTATGATGTTCCTCCCATCATTCTCATATCTGTCATTAGCACCTAACGAAAGGGTGCCTTGATCAGACACCCTGAGCTCTACACAACGTCCCACAGCCCTTTGGATGACAGCAAGTGCCTTATTCCCGTTCTGATACTTGAAAGAAGGGAGATAGCTGAGAAAGCTCTCACAGACTCTTATCTTTGTGTTAAACAGAAGATACTATTAATGAGAAACAACACCCCAGGAACTAAAGTCACAAGCAGATTTTGTCACCTTGGTCTCCCCTGCTCACTAGGGCAGGCAGCTCACCCAGCGCAATGGGACTCTTCATCAGCGGCTGGAGCGACAGGACAAGGAGTGATGGGTTCAAACTGAAACAGGGGAAGTTCAGGTTGGATCTAAGGCAGAAGCTCTCCCCTGTGAGGGTGCTGAGGCGCTGGCACAGGGTGCCCAGAGAAGCTGTGGCTGCCCCATCCCTGGCAGTGTTCAAGGCCAGGTTGGACACAGGGGCTTGGAGCAACCTGCTCTAGTGGAAGGTGTCCCTGCCCATGGCGGGGGTTGGAATTGGATGATTTTAAGGGCCTTTCCAACCCAAACCAGTCTGTGATTCTATGCCAAGTCAGCAGAGACCTCTAGTGGTAAAAATAGCATTAAAATATGCAAGGAAATAGACTGGAGTGCTTTGCTTTGTCTTTCAGACAGCGCGATTATCACCGGCTTTCAGCTACACATAAAAAGGGCTGGTCGGGAGCTCGAGGCTGTATTTCTAACTGATCTGTTGAAAAATGTATTGGAATGATGCTTTCCTAAATCTCCCAAACCCCAGCTTTATGGAGATAAAACACCTCTACAACTACTGTGCTTCCTGCCTGTCCTCAGCCTCCCAGGATGCTGTTGATCCTGAATCTCTTGGTTTGTGAGGAGTCAGAGGGATCAGTATCGTGTCTGGTTCTGGTTATGGTTTTCTGGTCATGTGTAAGGTTTCTGTATGGGCTGATTGATGTGATCCTGTCATACAGCTCAGAGCAATTTTCCCCCCATCTGTTCTTTACAAATATGCTTTTTGTTAAGAGCTTTTTGGATCCTGGCTTTGATGGCACTGGGTTTAGTTTAAAGACTCACATTACCTATTACATTGAACATCTTTGTGCAGCTGTTTCATTTAGTCCGAGCCTGTTCTTCACTGGACACAAACCAGCCACTCTTCAGCTTTGGCAGCTGTTTAAAAAGGAACCCAACCTTTAAGAACACAACAAAGCAATGGCAAAATGCAGTTTCTTAGTGGAGCAGGTAATACTGTCAATCTACCTGCAGTGAAAACCAGGCTTATCTTTGGTAAAGCCTCTAGCCCCACTATGCATCTACTCTACAGTCACAGAGGATGGATTAAACATAATGCTGCAAATGAAAGGTGAAAGATGTAAATGCTGAACTACCAGTCTAGGTAGAAGCTTTTCCTTTATAACAACTTTGCGGGGTTCATGGTCATCTAATGAAAGACATTTGGCCAATGACAGGACTACTGCGACAGCAAGACAGATGCTCAAGCATGAGAAGACCGTGGGTATGTAGCAGTGTTCAGTACTGCAACACTTAAATGACTTATAGGAACATTGGAGTCTGAGGACACGATCATAAGCAATCTAGAGTTGAAGTGAGAGACTTAGGAGCCCCCTTAGCAAATCTCTGTTCATCATCTGGGCCATGGTACCCAACTACATGTGCGGTCCCATCCCGAGCCACTCGCAGCAGTGCATATTTCAGTTATCTGCAGGCTCTTACATGAGTAAAACAGTTTGGAAAACCAAATTTAGGCTCTGAAGTCAACTAGGCATTGCAAAGTGAAACGCTGAGACACCTAATCACCTGCTTGGTTGGCCAAAGGGAAAGTTAGGCATCTCCAAAGCAATTGGGATCAGATATTTGATGTGATTCCATACCAGCTGGGAAACATTAACAGTTTTAGAGGACTCAGTGGAAAAAGAAGGCAATAAGTGGGGGGTTTTGAGTTACCCTTTCAACTTTGGTAGTGATTTTTTGGTAGTGATTTTCTTTGGCAGACATGGGTTTCTTGGCAGTGATTCCTGACACATTTTAAGTTGCAAAGAAAAGCACCACTTTTACCAGTAGTGTCCATATCAAATGCATTAAGGAAATGATGAAGTCCAATTTTAATCATTTGTAAGCTTTCTGCTCTGCTCGTAGGTGTTCTGTTGGATACCTTGGTCACCTCACTGATAGAGCTGGAAGCGGCCTGAAAGCTCCTCCAGCTCCAACCCCTGCCACGGGCAGGGACACCTTCCACTAGAGCGGGTTGCTCCAAGCCCCTGTGTCCAACCTGGCCTTGAACACTGCCAGGGATGGGGCAGACACAGCTTCTCTGGGCACCCTGTGCCAGCGCCTCAGCACCCTCACAGGGAAGAGCTTCTGCCTCAGAGCTCATCTCAATCTCCCCTCTGGCAGGTTCAAGCCATTCCCCTTGGCCTGTCCCTACATCCCTTGTCCAAAGCCCCTCTCCAGGTTTCCTGTAGCCCCTTTAGGCCCTGGAGCTGCTCTAAGGTCTCCCCTTCAGGATCCTTCTCTTCTCCAGGCTGAACAAGCCCAACTTACAGAAAACCATCTAATTTTACTCTGAAGCCCCCATGGGATGCAGAATCCATCCTGTCTTCCAGGTAATTGGCACTGATTATTCACACGGTTGAAAACAACCTTCTTGCATCCTGAACACTGCTGCCTTTCCTTGCCAAGTCCTTGTCTCCAAGCCTGCTGACTCCACCAGTCCTTCTCCGTAGGCAGGCAGAAACCCAAGAACAGGAGGACAACCAGCATCTTTGCAGTTCAAAGACACTCAATATCAGTGGCTACATCTCCTGTAGTAAATGTTTCAGTTTCTGGTTAGTTCCAGTACACTGCGAAGGAAATATTATCTGTAAAAGGATAAAAGCACTATCCAGAGGCATAATCAGTAATATTAAGCTTACAGGAGGCTATAAATACCTATAGCTTAGTGTGTGGCTGAACCTCAAGCTACTAGGGAGAAGGAAGAGTCCAGGAGAAAGCTTTTGCTTCAGGCATCTCACCTTATAATAGATCTTAAAGAGATTATTGGTGCTGGGTCTGGCCAGTGTCTGCAGCAAGATATTGAGCTGCAGTTTTAGAGAGAATGGCAATTTTGGCGATGCTGTGATCCAAGGACATCCATCATCTCCTAGAAGGAAAAGAAGACAATGGAGGAGTTGTCCAGTGTGTCTTCTCTTTTGGGAATGGGGAAGATACAAGTGAAGTAACTATTTAGCTCACACAACTGGGAAGATCTCTTTTTCTCTGTTCAATTGCTGTAATATAGGAACCAGTGTATGTGGCTCTTGTCACTTGATACTTCATTTCAGTGCAAGCCTGAAGAGCTCAAATCCACAACAGACTGAGCCCTAAATACTTCCTCAGGACAGATTTGGCTGCTGTTCCCAGAAACCTCTTCCTTCTTTTCCCTCATCATTACTGGACTTGCTTTCACAGTGTCAACCCACGAGGAGAAGGGAAACGCTTGGCCAGAGAGCAGGAGACACATAGGTTTTAGGGAGCTCTTTGGCATCAATTCCAGCTCCCAGGTTACTGCTTTTCCCTGTTTAAATAATAAGAAAAGTCAGTCCAAAAAGCTGCGTGGGAGATTCAAGGCAACCTCTGAACCTTCAAAATCAGGCCATTTGTCTAAATATCTAGGTATGAGCACCGAAGTATACAATCACTTACGGAAAGATGAGTAAGCAAGAATTTGATTCTAATTTCTAACCCAAATTATTACAGTCTTTAGGTTTCTTTGATGGTCTTTCAATGCCATCATTTCTCAAAGTGGCTGAAGTACTGAGAACTTATATGAAAGAAGACGTTTTAATGGCACCAGATTTCAAAGGTGCCTTTATGGCCATGAATATACCATTAGAAAGCTCTTTAGGCAGGGGCTGCAAATTAACCACCTTAAACCTGACGTACCCGTGATCACCAGCCTCATTGGAAAACCTGAATGCATTTGCCTGTGACAGATACTCTCCTGGTTTGTTTTCCTCATCCCTACTGCTCCGGAGCACATTTAGATCAATGCAAAGGTGGTGAATGCATTTAAGGGCAGGTGGCTCTCTGTGGTAGGCAGACGACTCCATAGGGCCATGCTGAAGGCTGCCAAGCAGCTATTTAGCGTTGTCTCTGTTTGCACAGAAGGACCTCAGAGACTTGGAAAGCAGAGAAGGAGGAAATGTTTTCTCCATGACATACTATGGGCTGCCTACAATCAGCTTCTTCCTCGGCAGCTGGGCTTGATAAGTGTTGTCAGCAGCCTGGGAGGCCTTTTGGGCTCAAGAAGGAATGTGAAGCAACAGGCAGAGACAAACACCCCTAAGCCAGAATTGTCCTGGTCACATTACAGCCAGTCCTTATGCTATTGGGCTGGAAGGCTGAATCCTTCAATTTGAGATGCTTATTGGGAATCATCAAATTTAACAAGCTATCTTCAGTAAATTATCCAATCCTATTTTATGTATCACTTTTGCTAGGTTTAAAACCTGAAAGAATTGTATTAAAGAATCATAGAATGGTTTGGGTTGGAAAGGACCTTAAAGCTCATCCAGTTCTAAGCCCCTACCATAGGCAGGGACACTTTCCATCAGACCAGTCCAATCTGGCCTTGAAAATGCCTGGTTTTTCAATAGAAGAAAGTAAATGAATTACCCTGTTTGTCTGCTAGAATACACGAAGTTGCCAGAGACAAATGGTGTTAACATTCTGCATGCTCTTACACATGCTCTTCTTTGACTTGGTATTTTTAGCCCAGTTTCTGAAAGAAAAGGTGTTTAAAAAACCCTTTAAATGCGCTGTGGTATTTGTGTGAGCTTATCAAGCCTTCCACTACTACCTTTGAACCAACCAGCCAATTTATGGGGCAGGAAGACAGGTTCTACAGAGCTACAAGAGACAGAGACCCTTAAGTTCAATGTCACTATGGGAAATAGCTCTATGTGGGCTCACTATCAGACATCAGAGAATCCACACAGGTAGGCTCCCCTTGGAAATACAAGTCAAGATAGATCAAAGCATCTTTGGCTCTGCTAATCCCAAAACAACCTCAGTTCTTCTCTTCAACATAGCAAGGTGATGCCGTGCCTTGTGCTTGTGTTTCTCAAGGAGACAGAGAAAAGGTCACATCACACATTTCCTCCGCAGCCCTTCCCATCATGTGGAACAGGCATTGGAACAGGCTGCCCAGGGCAGGTTTAGCTGGAGCTGAGGAACAATTCCTTGCCCAGAGGGTGCTCAGGCATTGGAACAGGCTGCCCAGGGCAGGGCTGGAGTCACCGTCCCTGCAAGTGTTCACAGCCCGTGGAGCCGAGGCCTCAGTGCCAGGGGTTAGTGGTGGCCTTGGCAGGGCTGGGAATGGTTGGACTTGATGATCCTAAAGGTCTTTTCCAACCTTTTTCTATGATTCTATATAAAATATCTGCTCCATCACTGTGTTTCCAGGTTGACATTTCTACTGTGATGGGACATTTGGAACAAGTTTACCTCTCAATATTACCACATTTGGGTGACATAAAGCAGTAACTTAGAGGTGCTGCAGGACACACAAGGCTCTTTCCAGTACTCCCATCATTTACAAAGACACATGTAAGGGCGTGAATCTGAGCCATCCTTTTGAACCAGAGCTTTAAAGCAGTTTGTTTTGGCCTTCTTTAAAGCTGCAGACCAAGGGAACTCCAGCCATTTGTTCTGAAACCATAAATCTCACAAGCTACAAAGCAGTTCCCTAATCCTTTTCTTTTACAGGGCACACGCTTTCCCAGCGAGCCGTGCCCCTTCATACCTGTGCCTTGGAGAACTCTGCACAAGGAAACCATTCCACCCTTTGGAGCTGGATTTCTCCATCTGTTGCATGTTCCCCATTTTCTGCACAAATGAGGTGCTCCAAACCTGTCACGACCACCCTGTAGAAGGCAACCAACAGGACCAGCAGCAGCACCACAGTAAAGTTGAACTTGGAGCCAAATAAAAGCTGTTGTGGAAATTCACTTGACTGAACTTTCTGCTTAAAAAGAAAATGACAAAAGAAGACTGAGCTATTAAAAAAGGATGGATACACACCTGAGCAAACAGATTGTTGAACTCCGTGGCTCATCCTGGGAGATTCAGACTGGATGCAAGGAAAAGTCTTTATAAGAAGGGTGGTAAAATAGGCTGGATGTGGTTCTGAGCAACCTGATCTAGTTGAAGATGCCTGTGCTCATTGGAGGGGGGTTGGACTAAATGAGCTTTGGAGGTCGCTTCCAACCCAAACCATTCTATGATTCTATGATGCTACCACCAGGCAGGATCAAAGTAATTCTGTTGGAGAGCATTACGGAAAAGCCATAGAAAAATTGGGATCCTGGCAGTGCAGGAGACAAAAAAATAGGGAAGGCTCTGCTGAAGTTCTTTGTGACCTTTCCTACTGCAACAAAATCCTGCACTTAAACATCTAACTGCTGTTGAGAAGGTAATGGGGAACAAAACAGAAGGAATAGCAAAAGCCACATATAACATTCACGCCTTTGGCCCTTCCATGTCCTCCCCTGTGGTGCCTCCTCTCCTATCCCAGTGGCACAGCATTGTGTCTGCACTCACACACTGAGATGGTGCAGGCAGGAGATGGCATCCCAAGGGGGAAACCACATCCAGAAGACATCTCCTTCAGTGGCAGCTTAACAGCAGTCACTCAGGGTTTGCACAGGCCTGAACATGCCAGTCTTTGTCATACCTATGTGAGTTTGCACGCTCAGGAACAGTTAGGCAAGCACTTGAGCTCATTTGTCATCAGACAAATGTAAGAAGTGGCCGTAAGAAGTGGTAAAGAAATAATATCACACAATGAACACATAGACACTGGGTTTATGCATTAGACACACGTGAACTGCTGAAAAAGCCACAACTTCCCACTTAGTCCTGCTGAGCTGGTACTGAATCATAAATCATAGAATCATAGAATGGTTTG
>NW_009925926.1:26056-42356 GCF_000696875.1 Nestor notabilis | reverse complement strand
GAAATGCATCTGCAGCCGCGGCCGCCCTGGTGCCGACAGGCGTGAACCAGCCCCTGTTCAGGAGGGCGAGCTGGCCTTTCCCTCATCTCCCCTGTGTTTCGGGGTTTATCCGGCAGAGCCTATCGAAGTAGAGGGAATCCTATTCTGAGCATTACGGATTCTACGTGGTTTTATGTAACTGTCCCTTAAAAACCTGAGGATCTAATGAACAAATTCAGATTTGCTTGGAGGGAAGGGGGGAAACTTTTTTCCTCCCTCCTGTTTCCTCTTCCCTCATTCCTTTCTCCCTTAAATGCAGATTGAGCTGTGGCGGGCGGCTTGCGGATCTCCTGTAGTTCTATTAGTATGTGAGCGGTGTAGTGCTTCAGCTTTCTGTTTCCTCTCCCTTTATATAAACTTGAGCTATGTAGATCGCCTCCCCTCCCTATGCTGGGGCAGCGGCACCTTCCCTGCAGAGGCGTTGGTATTTCGAGAGAGATGCTACAGAACTGCTCTGAAATGAGCTTTGACTAAGCTGTTTTTTGGGGAGGTGAAAACATCGCTGTTGGATATTAAGATTTATTGTTTCATTTATTTTGAAACTGTTTCCCTTGGTTTGCCACTGCTAATTTTTAACTGAGCCCAGTGAAGCTGTTAGAAGCAGAAGGCTATCAAACAGTGGGAGTATGTGGCTGTGTCCTTATCCTTGGTTTGGCTGTGACATGATGCTTGCTGTTTCAAAAAGCTCATTACTGGCACGGTAATGTCAAAGTAATAAATAAAATGCAAATGTTGTTTTGTCTAACAATTTTTTTAAATCGGAACAGATTTTGATACTGCGTTCTGCTCTTGGCTTAATGTGACTTGATTTCTCATTGCCTGTTTTTAATGCATTTGTTATGAAGAGCTGGTAAATCCTTTCAGGATATTGTACTCTTTCAAGAACTGGTACAAGCCCCAAGAACTGGTACAAATATAAGCCTATCATTCATCATTTGGGCATCTAATTATAGTTTGGCGCTCGCGGGCAAACACAAGGCTGAAGTTGGCTTTTGCGATGAACTTGGTTGACGTAGGTGGTGTGAATGTTTTTAAAATATAATATAAAAATATAATATAAATACTGGTCTTAATGTCAGCATTTATTGTTCCTGCACCTTGAGAAATGGATGTATGCTCAGGTTGTTTTGGAAGCTGTATGTTTGTTTTCACATGATACTTCCAATGTGGAGCTACAAATTGCTGGTGATGTAAGACTTTCCTGGTACCACAGTTGTTGTTGAAACATCCTTTTGGCAGCAGGACATCAACTGACATGTTCGCTTTAGGATTTGTTACTGTACGGAAGAAGCAATTGGCTTTAGTCTATTACCAGATCTCCAACTTAACTCTGCTCCCTCTGTTATCAGTGAATAATTACATGCAAAATGAAGTATTTTTAGGCTCTCTCCATATTGTAGCTTGGCCTGTGCATCTTGAAGTGTTAGTAAATTTTTCTGAGGACTGTCCCAGACATACGTTCTCTGCTGCTGCCAAGTCTTGTGTGTAATAAAAGTAACACATAATTGAGCAACTGTTGTCAGGCAGTATCTGGAGTCCTGTCCATTCAAAAATACTCAGATAAATGTGTATGGAATTGCTATTGTCTCTTATCCTGAGCAGTTCTAACAAAATCTATCTTTGTCTCGGAATCAAAGCAAGTACTATGCATGGGATCAGTGTCTTTTTATGTGGCAGTGGGTATTTTTCCCTTTCCCAAGTATCTCCCATTTTTATCTTTTTCCACAGTTTGTGTCCTGAAGATCTCTTTGTTGGGATATGTTATTAAAGGCTGAGGAGATAGACCTGAATTTTCAGGGGTGTTGATTTGCACAACTCTTTTGATGTTGGGTAGATTTCTGACATGCAGCAATCGAGGCACTGGCTTAAAATTGCTCTAGGCAGTGTTATCGATTCAATCTATGCTTGCTTTCATAGCACAAGAACTTTATCAGATGAAGATTTACATATGTGTTTATTAATTCCTTATTTGTGTCATTAAGCTCTAATGCTGCTGTGTCTGTTAATGAACTAACCTGTGCTTCAATATGTGAATCTGATGATGGATGAGTCTCAGATATCAAATTTTGGGTGCTCAGTGGGATTATCAGGGACTTGAGCAACTTCAGTGCAGTGGAACTGAATAATGGAGGTTAATGTATGTGGAAAACTTGAATAATAACTTTTTTCAAACCACTCACTGAATAGAAAGAGCAATCCTTGTAGGGTACCACAAACATTTCTGAGTAACATGTATGAAAAACAGAGGCTCTGACTGGGCTTTCTCCCTAGACGTGTTTGTGGGCTCAAGCCACGTGTTCTGAGTGTCTTCTGCTAGATGAAAAGCTGTTTGAACTTGAAGGCCAGGGTTAGTTTTTAGTAGTATAGCCTTTATTTTTAGCTTTTGTCCAAATACATTTGCTAAACAGCAGCACATAAAGAGTGTTTGAAACACATGCTACCCACTGTTAGTTCATGGTGGTGTGGATCAGTGGTACTCATACTTTAATTCGGGGAAATTCCATTATGGATTCTCCTTTTTTCTTTTTCATCAGCTAGCTATTTAGGTTTCACTCTATCAGTGTTATATTCCTTCTGGATTTATGAGGAGGAACTAAGCCATTTAGCTATCAAGATTATTGCCTGGAAAGGCAGCTAAATATTGCAGTTGTATTATCACAGGCTTTTAGCTCTCCGTGTGTGTTCCTTTAACAATAAATACAAGCATGTGAGTAGGTGGTCTAATTTGTCACAGTATGAGAGTAAACAAGCATTAATTAACTCCAAGTATTAGGAAGGGATGTATCAATATATAATGATTAGATTAATTTACTTACATGAAATCAAATGGCATTAATGAGGGAAGGACCAATTCTTCTTAACATTGCAAGAATCCGGAATGATTCCATTGTAGCAGACCTGAGCTTTTTTTCTACCCAAACCATTTTTCTTCATGTTTCTCATAAAGCTTTTTGTTAGAGATAACAATTTAACCTATTTTGGTGAAATCTGGGCTCTTACGCCTTGGACTGCCAACTGCTATGATGTGTTCATTCAAAGAACCTGAGTTTTGAGAACTTCCTGCCTTATTCTAGGTTGTATAACTTCAGTAATAATTGAGAATGTAGCTTAACTGTCAGTAAGCATAATGCTGTAAAGCATAATGTCACCCAATGAACTGTTGGACTTGCCAATCTTAAAGGCCTTTTCCAACCTAAATGATGCTATGATTATTCTTGAGGTAATAGTTCACTTGTTTAAATTGTGCTACTTACTGTAGTTTTTAGTGCTGAGAACCTCCAAGTTTAGCAGCTGCAGTGCCTCTATCTGTAGATTACACAGCAAGCTAAAAGCATAAGGTTTTAAGGAAAAACTGTGGCTTATTTTAGTAAGGAGAGGAAAAAAAAAAGGCTCTTGATTCTCTCACTGAATGTTGTAGACTAGAAATTTCTGATAAGATACCCTTTTTCAGACTGTGTTTTCTGTAGCATGCCGTCAGTTGAGCATCTTTGAAGCACAGCAGAAACACATAATTCATATCAAAGGTCCATGTATTGTTTGATATAATGGTAGTAATGCTGCTGTATATTATTCCCTTAAATGCGATAATAAAATGGGTAATTTTCTGGGTTAAGGGAAAGCACAAATAAGGTGAAAACTCATTCAGTCACTAGTGAAAATGAGACCTCAACTTTGTTCTTAGAAGTCATAATGGGAGGTAATCATAGGTATACGCCACAGACGTACACGCTGGCACTCTAATGCAGTCTGTGGCACAGGGGAATTTAATACCAATAACATTCAGGAAACAACTGAGGAGTCATATATTGGTGTAGAAGAGCAACTGGAGCTGAAGTCACAGTAGGCGTGGAGAGAAAACAGAGAAATAGCCTGTACCCTGCTATTCAGCTGGTAGAAGGAGGAAGCATGGCTGGCATGGCTGTACTCAGAAGCGGGGCTGGTGGATTTACCTTAGCAAGATGGAGAGCCTGGGTTTACTCATGAATGTTTAAAAGAATTTTGGTATCCCCTCCCATCTGTGTGTCACGTTACTGTATTTCATGAACTAAAAAGACAGCATTTCTGCAATGGCTTAAACATCCAGGTTACCAGTATATGAATTCAGATATATTTGTATTATGATAAATATACTTCTTAAATCGTAAGCGGTATGGTTACATGATCCTGCACTAGAATAGCCCTAAAATAAATATGTAATAGCATTTTAAAGTTCAAAACTATAGTAGCCATTCTGGATGGTAGTTAATGGGAATATAATTATATGTGTACCTTAGATTCTTGGATTGTCTATTAGATCTCATCTTCCCATGACTTGGGAAGATAGATTAAAACCGGGAAAGCATCATCTGCTGTTCTGACTTGGGTTTGTTTAATGACTAGCAAAGGTCAAGCTAAAGAACATCATCTTTGCTTTAGTGAATTTTATTTGTATCCAAAGATGTTTTTCTTACCTGAAGTATTTGAAGGACTTCAGTGAACTCCAGTTCCAGATGTTCAGAACTTCTGCCAGTTCAGTGTTCTGATTTCAGCTGGAACAAATGATAAAAAGTGATTTAAAATTTATATTGCAGATGTCATGGAGCTTCATCTGTAACACAGGTGCATTTCATACCAGCCAGAGGAAACAGAACTGAATGCTGATACGTAGATGCACAGGAAAAAAAAAAGAATTAAAGATAAAATTATAGCTCAGATTGTTTAATCTTCATATGCTGCTGGACAGCATGAATTCTACCTCATGGTTTGGCCTCTGCCAGGTAACTTGCTGAAGGCTGCTGGTGGATGTGGGTGTAGCTCTGGTGGCAGTTGCTTGTGATGTGTGATGCCAGAAGTTCAAGGTTTGCTGTGGAGTGTGTGAAAGCACATGGATACGTTGCTGCTGCTTCTCCGCTTCCCCCTCATACTACCCGAACAGTCACACCAGCTACCTTGGAATCTTTGCAACACAAAACTTGTCTTCCTTGTGTGTCTCTAGCCATTCTAGAGGTTCGTTTGTTGTTGGTCATGCTAATTGTGAAAAAGACCAAATTCCCCCTTTTTGAACTTTCTAAACATGCCAAATCAAGACATTGCTGGAGCTGGTAGGGAGCAGCTTCTGGAAGTAGACATTCACTGACAGCAAATGACACAACATAGAGGAAAAAGAGTGTGCAAAAAAAGTGTGTGTCAGTTTAATCAGTGAATTTCAAAACTGACTTCACAAACAAACAGTGATTTCAAGGAGGGCAGTTCAGCCTTCTGAGATATCTTAACATTTTCTGTCTTAAATGCATCGTTAATGGCAGGTTTTCCCTGTCCACTCCACTTGTGATCCAGAAGAAGGTAAGGCTTGCCAGACTGACCTGAGTCATCTCAGTTGTCGTGTCTGTCAGCTTCTGAAAAATATTTATTCTTGTTGTGACAAAGAAATGTCCTTTTAAGCTGTAGCAGTTTCATCTTGGTATAGAACTTCTGTAAAAAGAATCTAGACAAACTTGTCATGCAAGATAAAAAGGCAATCTCAACAGGAAAATCCATTAAACTGAAGTGTGAAAAGTTGTGTTGGTTTTTGTTAATATGCCGGAAGAGAGCTCAGTTCTGCTGCTTTTATCTAGTTCATTCTATCATCTCTGCTTCCATGGGGCCAGCAAAGCTGGCAATTCAGGACTCTTCTGAAAGCTATTAAAATTCATTCCTTTAGAAACTCCCCCTTGGTATTTATTATGAACAGGAATATTTTTTCTTCCTGTAGTTTGGGAGAGGGAAAAGGAGAATAATGTTTGTTGATGGGAGTCCATAGCTAGACATCCTCAGCTGGGGACACACAGCTATCTGCATGCAGCCATCCAAGTGGCATGTCAATGCTCACTGTACATCTAGTTTTAAAGGCAGAAGAGCTAATGCAATGAAAGTTATTCCTGTCCATGGGCCATGCACAGCTGCAGTCAGTGTGTGATTTATGCCAATAACAACCTCCTTCCTATTTTTCCTAATGAGCAGAGATTGAGGAGGTATGGAAATAGGAATGAGTGTCTCAATTAGATGAGGGTGGGCCTCTCAGCCTTTGTACATGAATATACAAGCAATTTTTCTATTTTTGTGTAAAGTCCTTTTCAAGATACTAATTTAAATACTGTCCATGTTTGCCCAAGAATGCCACACGTGTATCCTTTCATAAATAGAAGCAATCTCTACAAAATTGTTCCAGCAACATGGGAACTCAATTGGCTTATTGGTAATGCAAACGAAGGGATGCTGCTATTCAAAACACAAATAAACTGAGAAACAGATACATGTGGTGTTCTTGGAGGTCTGATTTTTGAGGTTCATTTCATGGGACAGTTGTTAATTACACACTTAAGATTTTTGTGTAAGTAACTTACTCTGTTACTAGGAGCTTCTTATCTGAAATCAGCTGTAGGACCCTGTGGCGTGGGGATCTGTGGGACCTGTGAAAGGTGACCTGGAATAGGTTTTCTGTTCTTACTTTACTTAGTGTATAAGGAAACTTTTCAAGGCCGACAAAGGGAAACCATAAGTTTTGTTTATCTTGTATTAGAAGATGTCTGAAATACAGTGTAAGGTGGTATAAGCCAATTTAGAGCATGAAATAGATGTATACTGGAGTATCTTAAAAGCTGAATTGGTGCTACCCTTGTGTAACCACTGCAGAAGCGAACACTGATTTACTGTCCTTTGGTTTGAGCCAGTAGATACAAGACTTCTTTCTCACTAATTCAAGAGTAATGTTCAATTTGGCTGCACTGTTACAGAGCTACTATTAGTTGATCATTTGTCAGAGGGAGCTGCTTAATGAAATTGAAGGGAAGAGGCACGGGGGTTGAAATGGTGATGCTGTGAATTTAAATGGAAATTCTGCATTCTTCTTCTGCCAAGGATACTGGAGATTGGAAAAAAGTAGCCAGCCTGAATCTTGTTTTACTGTAGGAGAGGTGGGTTTGGGGATCCCTGCTTGGTGATTGTCATAATTGATTCAAATGAGTACAGCACAGCATAGTGTACACTACGTAAATCTTCAGCCCGTAATCTGTATCCAGAAAAAGGATTTAATTACTCACTGATTGTTCTTCTGCAATTACTAATGCAATTTAGCTAGACTTGCTCCAAAGCTGTCCAAAGTGCCTCACATTCTGAGCTCTAAACCTATTACACAGGCATTAGTGTGTACTTGACTCTGTTTTTCTCAGGACAGATTTCTGTCTGTGAGGGTGTAAACACAGAGTTTGTGGACTTCAAATGTGAAATCCTTATGAAATAGCTGTACTCAAGTGCTGTGTGTTGAGATCATCCAGTAAGAAAGGACAGTGGAGCCAGGTGCAGGAAAGAGACCTCTTGAATTTTAGATCTAAACACCAAAGCAGCTGCTGCCAGCACTCATGAGCACCATTTTGTTATGCACTTTAAGGTTGTGTGAAGTCACGTAAGTGGGAAATGCTGCCCTTTGTGCAGAGGACAACAAGCTCTATGGAGCAGGGCAGGCAATATGAAGATGGGAATACATGAAATATGGATTCTTGTCAAGCCACATATAAAATGATGTCATTATTTCTTGATGAAGGGAGGCCTTCATAGGGGCACACTACTCAGTAATTCCCACAGAAATAAGGGTTGTATGTGCCAATCTGAAGTGACTACTCTCCAGAAAACCCCTGTATGCACTGAGATTAAACTAATCACAGAATATTCTTAAATGAACAAATTACTTTTTAAGTTGGAGCCTAACAAAGCAAATTTGAAACTGCTTAAATTTATAAGGGTTTTCGTAAATAAAGGCAAGGCAAAGTCTTGCTCTCTCAGGATTCCTAAAACTAAATTGGCATTTACATTAGCTCTCTTTCATGTCTTCAGGGAAATAATCCAATGTAATATCTATATCAACACAATTTAAGTATGGTGCTGGGAATAAGGAAAGCTTGGACATTTCTGTAAACAAGCATCATTTTAATTTAAACTTGAGTCAATCACAGAAATGCTTCAAAATGGAAAGGTTCAGCTTAAAACTTTTCTGCCTACTCCGATGCCAGTTGGCTATGAGGTGCAGGTATTTTCTCATGGAAAAATACTTCCTCTCCCCCTTTTCAGCCAGTTCAGTTTCAAAAGTTATTTGGGATTATTTTCATTGTGTTTAACCTCCCTTTCAATTTTTTTCTCATGAGTGAGATCTCATTTTGCATGTTTAGCTTTCTCTGAAGATTAATGCTTGCCCTAGCAGTAAGGCTCTCCAGATGTGTTATGATCTAATAAGTCTGTGGTTAACCCTTGTCTGCTGTCAGCAGCTTGCTGAACCACCTCACATGTTTTACCAAAACCCAGCTTTTGATTATGTACTTTCCTGGCTCCAAGCAGCAGGAGCCATTAGTTGAGTAGGAGGATATACTCTCCATGGGGGGTGTATCCACCAGTGGGCTCAGGAACCACTGCCCGAAGACTTCCCCATGGAATCATGCTGTTAACATGGCTTCTCCTCTTAACATTCCAAGCACAATAGTGGAACTGGGACTTGGGGATGTCTGTATGATCTTTATGAGGCCAAACCTGTCACTTTGACCCATGACTCTAGGTTCTTTTTTAAATTATCATCTCACTTCTCCCTTGTATGGTGCTTAAGTCTTGCATTTACATTTTCTCTTTGAAGGTCTTGCCTTATCACCTGGCCACATGGAAGCAAATTACTTTTCTAATGAGTCACTCCTTGAATGTCAATTGAGTGAGGTTTGTGGTTCAAGTTGCAATCTAGGTTAATTTTTGGGGGTTGTACAGACTTCACATCTGTAGGTCACAAAGGTTGCTCTGATGGAGTTGGGATTTGGCCTGGCAGGACTTTCTCTGGGCATTATGTAGCATGTAGTCCGGATGGTTAAAATCACCAAGGCTCCAAAGGCATGAACGTTTTCCTGTTTATGTGCATTTCTGGTAAAAGATTGTCTTCTTTCTTATCTGCTATCTAGGTGACAAGTGGAATTCACCACTGTCACACATTTATTTGATGGGAAATATTATTCTGGTCTCTACCTCCAGATCAATTCTGTTTCTTGCCTGCCTTCAGTTATAACTTCTGCAGCTGGCCTTGAACCAGGTTAAATGCTTACAACTGTTAGAGTATCCTCATTCACAGGGTCATTACCTCTCATCATATTCTTTAACTCTATTTACACTGCATGCTAATTACTCAGCAAAGAACCAAGTACAAACTCATGTAGTAATGCAGCACTAAAGAGAGATTTCATACTATGTGCATTTAAAAGTAACATTGTACAAAGTGACAGCCTCTGTCTATCGTTTTTAACTTGATGGGTGCACAAGTAGGCTGGCTTTGCACATAACTGCAGTTTGTGTAAGTGGCTAACAAGTCTTCATGCGAAACTAATGAAAGCGTCAACAGGCTCTGGAAGGTTTTTTCAGATTATCAAGTTTCAATAATTCTGTAGGAAGAGATCAATAAAATGGCTGCTTCCTCAGGTACAGAACGGGTCAAACAGGAGGAGATACGGAACCACTGAGTCTGATGAGGTAACTTCAAATTCACATATGGAAGTTGTAGCATCCACGACAGCAAAGGGGATTAATATTTGCCACAGATTTCAAAGTGCAAAGACAATGCAAGATTAAAATGACATGGCTTGCTGCGTGTGGCCATTAAATCAATGTGGGCTTTTTTTCATATGTTCTTATTTGTTGTTTCGTTTTTCTTGAAATTGTGGAACAAAACTTCTAGTCCATGTCCAGATGCAGAACTGTATTGGAGCAGAAACTGCAAGCACCACCTCAGCTCCTCTCAGCAGAGCTGTGCTGGGAACATCCCTCATCTCATGTAATACATCCATTTTGAAAGTCGCATTTTGAAATAAAAGCCTGTCTCTATGAAAAATGTTCTTAGGAAGCTGGGGGATAGTGAAGGAGGACAGGCAGACACAGTTCTGTTTAAAACAGTGAAAGGGTTGGTCCCTTGAAATGGGATGGTTCTGGTTGCATCATCTTTGTGTATTTTCAGAAAATGGCATTTGACAGAAAGATGGCAATGATAATAAGATACAAGATCTTACACATGACACTGAATTTGGCCCTGCTGATGGTGATAAACAGTGTTTTCAACAGGCTGGGAAACATCTGCTTTCTTTCTGTAACTCTTGGGCTGAAGAAGACTAGAGAGAAAATAGCATAGTGATCTTTAGTGTCACATTTGAGCCATTTCTGGTAGGAAACTTTGAGTGTGGTCATAAGCCTTCATGGGACCCTTCTGACTTATGTAGGAGTAGGTGTGATTCCCCTTTCGGAGGTGCCCAGGAGACTATTACTCTGCCAGAGGGCAAGGCTGTACAAGACACAGACCTGGGAAAATGCTCGGGTGTGTATATGTATTTAAAAATGATTTTGTGGTTAGGACTATTATCAGGGTTGCCTAGTGCCTGGGCTCAGGTCTTAATCCTGCATTAAGCTTTCTGTACACTCTGGCAACTTGCTTAATCCTTCTGCATTAAGTGCAAAATTTTTATCTGTGGCTGTTTCTTACACTGGTAGTTATGTGGGGCAAAACTGTGCTACTCCCTGTGCTGAAGTCCCTGTCTCTTCTGGACTTCAGCAGCATAACTTGAGAATTAGGTCGTCAGTGCTATCATCCCTGTTCCTCAAAGGGGGAAACTGAGGCAGAGAGGCACTGTACAACTGGAATATTGGTGTTGAGGAAGTTTTGCACGTAGGTGCCAACTCCAGGGTAATGCCCTGTCAGCCCAGGACTCAATGGACATCATTCTTTCAGACAGGGCTCCTGAAGATATGGTTTATTCTACAGTTCCTTCTCCATCTTGTGTCACTTCGGGCTATGCAAGGAAGTGTCGTACAGCAAGACCATTTGTTTCTTTAACACTTAAATCTGCATGAACGTATGAATATGGAGATAAACATACTAAAGCTTCATTGTCTGCCTTTAAAAGTTTAATGGTAACATTTAGACTTTAAACTTTCATTTGTATGTGATTCCACAATGGCTAATTACTTCTGCCAAATAATTTGTCTTGCATGGTATTACAAAGGCTAGTGGGATAGAGCTAAACATGGTATCTATGGTACAAGAACTGAAAAATTAATGACTTCTTCTCTAGCCTGCTGTGTTTGCTTTATAATTCTTACCTGATAGAACTTAAATGCACTTCTAAGCCAGCTATTGTCTCTTCATTTACTATTTAGGTGGGGTTTTTAGGTCTTCCCTTGATGGATGTTGGGGGCTTGTGAATTTTGGACCACAGAGTGCTCCTGAAGAAGGTGGTTGCCAGACCCACATATTCTTCACCTATTGTTTCCTTCAGACTCTGTATCCTGTGTGGTGTCTGGCCCCAGGACTTGTGTTGACTCCAGACTGCAGAGCTGCTGCAGCAGGCTTCTGCCATGACCCTTGTCTTTAAGCAGTAACCTCAGTGTGTAGTTTACCCTTTCAAAGGCACTTGACAGCAGAAGGAAATGGAGAAGTACAGAGGGTTTTGTTATGATTCAACTACTTGCAGCCACTCTCCATCTCAAGGAGACATGGGTCTGGATTGAGCACTAACCCCTGTACGTAACACATCCTTTACTTCCTATGTAACTTCTGAGAGGTCTTTATAGTCACTTTGGGTCTGGGATATCTGTCTGCCTCTTGTCTGGCTCTTTGCTGGGGTTTTTTGCTGTTCTCAGTCTCGCTTGACAGGTGACCTCCAGATCAGTCTGTTCAGGTGGATTCTATAAGGCTTTTTGTCCAGTACACATGCATAGTTGATCCACTGCTTGTTCACCTTCTGAAATGCCACAGTACAGGAAAGGGATTCATGGTATGAAGTGCAGTTCAAACTCTAATCACGTATGTTGGGCTGGGGTGGCTTTTATGAGTTGACACAACAATCTTTCTGTATTAAAACCGCATGTGCTCTCAGTGGGTCACTGTCTTTATTGTGACTCACCTGCATTTGGTATCCTCCTCAAAGAGGCTGACCAACTTTTCTATCTTCTTCCTCATTAAGAAGTTCTGTATTCTGTGCGAATTGACTTGTCCAGAAAAGTAAGCAGAGTTGGGTTGGGTCAACAGGTAGAGAGTTGTCCAGCAATTCTCCAGTTACATTGTACTCTTCTGAACATGAGAGCCCTGTTTAGTGGAGTGATGCACTGGATCCTGCAGTTCTGTGGTGGGTATGCTTTATGGTTTTGTTTGCATCTTTCAGAGTGGCTTTTGTTTATTTGTGTCACATCAACTGCTGTGGAAATGAGGAAAAGCTATTTTGAGTGTAATACTCACTTGGCATTAAAAAAGTGTCTCTTCTTGCCAGTTTTTTTCTCAGTTCTCTTAGAAATACTTGTCTGCTGGGCTGCTTCTGCTATTGTGTATGTTGTGGTATGTCTCCAAAACAGCAAACTATGCATGTATGATGGGTGGATGCTTGCATGTCTGATGAGGGATTGATTCCCTTGGGCATGTAAGTCCTGCCAACTCTTTAGTTAGAAAACTTAGGGGTTTAATATACATTCTGTCTCTTAGTCCCAGTTTGGCCTCTTACTTTGGAAGTGTTTCTTTGGAGCAAGGAATGATGTACTGGTTTGTTGGTTTTTTTTTTTAATAAATAAGAGTTTACAGTTATATTGAGATAAATTAAACTGTCTGCATCTAATTCAGACTTATTCCCTTAGTTCCCTTCTCACTCTTTCTTACCATGCCTCCTTAAATAACTCGATGAAGCTGTCTAAGAATTACACAGATGGGATGAAGCACATCTAAAGCTAGGACCAGATTCTGATCTCCTGACATGCTAATTAAAACCTCACTGCGAAGTGATTATTCCTAGGTATTCAAGTGAGTGCATGCTTGGTTTAAATCCCTTGGAAGGCTGTTGGTCCTGTGTTACTTCATCTGCCTCTATTAGCCTGCACATCCTGGGCCTCATCCTTCTGAAAAAGGACTGTCTGCTGCCCAAGGACAAGATCCTCTTCCATAATGTAGAAGTGGTGAGTTTTACAACAGAAAAAAAGAGTAACATTCTTCAGCTTCCTCTTGGAAATGACTGAATCATTTTGGTTAAAGCCTTAAAGTGGGACAAATATTTTGCTTGAAGGGGAGAGCTAGCAGAAAGACTGCAGTCTAACAGTTAATTTGGCAAAGTGATTTAGAATGGAAAATACCCTGCAACACTGCTGTATACCTGTGCACTCTCAGTGCCATCAACAGATCTGAACACACTCCCATTGATTTTTCCAGTGGCTGCTAGTTTTCAGATATTCACTCCTCAGTTTTCAAGTTGGACTTCCTAATTTTCAAGAAGCAGAGCCTATCTGCTGAAAGTGAGTCCTCTTAAATCCGCTGCTTCCATAGGGTGACAGGTTTAAAAATGTCTTGTTTGCTCTTTATCTTTTTGAGTTCAGAAAAGAGTGATTCAAGCATAATTATCTCCTTTAGATAATTCAGACACTTCAGACAATGTACCAGTCTGCCCTCATTTAATTGGTAGGGGGCAGGATGAAAAGACAGGAGAGTAGAATTGTGAATTAATGTGGCAAGGTAAGGATTTATTTCATTTTCCCCCCATCTAAATGTTTAGACAAAGGAAATGTATCTGAGGAAGAAGCTGCAGAGTGGGAAGGGATCTTCTGGGTTCCCACAGAAGTAACACAGAAGGGATTTTATGTTTTCTCCAAGAATATAAAAACACCCGATTATCACTTCCCTGACTTTACCTGTGATTGTTGGAAGAAAGGTGCATAAGGGAGGCCCAGGCTAACTCACTGCTGATTTTTACTCTGTGCTGTAAGAGCCTTGTCTGGATCCATGTCCAAGAAGCAGAAACCTGTCAAAAGTTAATAGATCTACACGGAATTTCCAAATTATTGGTAGTACTCTGCCTGCATATTAACTTTCTTTTTGTGCTTATTTAACTAAATCTTGGAAATAGCCTCCTAAAAATAAAATCAATAAATGAACTTGGGATGGCTGCCGCACTAGGCACACTTGAGCTGCAGTTACGTGTTTGAAATATAAAATTCTTGATTTCAAACTAAAGAAAATAAAAATTAAAAAAAAAGTTAGAATCCTTAAGGGGAAGATACTGCATGTTCAGGTCTCTTGTCATGGCCTATTTTATTTATAAATGTAAAAAATGCTAAAACACTTTGTGTTCAAGAGGTACTGCTAGTTCAGTGTCCGTCGTGCTCCCACAATGTGATAATAATCCAAAAAGCATGTTTCCGTACAGATACTAGACGGTTTTAGGTGCATTAGATTATAAATGTATATCTGGAAATAAACTGCCAATCTCCATTTTTGGATGAGCCTTGAAGGAAGATTCAGGCACAATGAAACAGACTTGTTTAGTGACAGCTCAGCATCACTTCGCTTGCCATGTATGATCACCCTATGAAGAGCTGCGTCCTGCTGCGATGACAGTTTGTTGGAAACTCTCCACAGATACATTGGAACTTGGCTGAGCCCCAGCTCCACAAATGAGTGGTCAGAAGAGACTGTTTGTAGGACACAAGTCTATCCAATTTGTAGTGTTGATTTGATTCTTTTTTTAATTAACACTTTAAAAAGTGTGTAAGCAGAGTGCCAAAAAGACAAGAAATGATCAGCTGAAACATTTTATTGCAACATACAACACTGTTCCATACTATCATAAGAACATGGCACTTAGATACAGCAATATTTTTTTCTGTTACTTTTGTTCATTTTATGGTCAACTGCAATTTAAAATACTTTAAATAGTCTTCAAAATAAAGTCTGGCACTTTGCCCTTTTTTCTCACCCTCCTCCTGCCAGTACATATCTCTTTTCTCTGAATTCCCTTAAAGTCTAGCATCTCAATGAATTTAAAGCAAACAAGTTGAATTTTTCCCCCTTTTTTGTTTCTTTGGTTTGGGGTTTGGTGGTGTTTTGTTTTGTTTTTTCTTTTGTTTCTGTAAAACTGCTTTCTGTGTAGCGTCTCTAGTTTAAAAAGGTGATTGGTGATAATTAAGGAAGTATAATTGTCCATAGTCCTTTTTAGGTCCTGTAAGTACAGTCAGGATTAGTAAGATCTGTCTGGCTGATTTCTGATGAGATAATATTTCTCCATTTTTTAATTTTTAAACATGATTTCCTTTTTAAAAATGTTTTTAAACCGCTGCTTCCTCAGTGCTTTGTGTGCCATCCCTTCAGTATTGCATTGCAAGGGTAGTGAATGTCAGGATGAAAGCTTGGAAGATCAGAGCTAGTGATGATAGCAGATTTAAATGCACCCTTGCTTATGTTTCATATTGTAATGTTTCCTATAGAATTACCAGTTTATGGCTTCAGAGTTCGGAAATGCTCTGTGCAGGTAGATTGCACCAGGTGCTGGAGCCACCAGTATAAAGCAGGCTTGCTGTGTTAGCACTTCATCCTGCTTACAGCCCTACCTTACAGCAGGTTGGGTGAATTCCCACTCAAGGCTCTCCCTTCACCATGCCCTACTGGGTTAACCCTGGTTGCTGCCAGGCACCACCAGCCACTCTTAGGCTTCCTTTCCTCAATAGGGAGGTGGGGAGAAAATAAGATGAAAAAGCTCATGGGTTGAGAGGAAGACAGGGGTATCATTTACCGTCATTTACCCATTACCATCATGGACAAACCAGACTCAACTTGGGAAAAATTAACATAGTTTATTGCCAATTAAATAGACTTGGATGGTGAGAAACAAAGATAAAAACTAAATACCTCCGCTCCATATCCTCTTATTTTTTGCAAGCTGATCTTCATGCCTTTATTCCAAACTCCTCTACCTCTTCCTACCCCTCCCTGAGCAGCACATTGGGGATAGGGAATGGGGAATTGTGATCAGTGTGTAACAGTCCTTCGGTGTTGCTCCTTCCTTTTCATGTTTGCTCCAGTATGGGCTCTCCATGGGCTGCAGTTCCTGTCAGGAGACCTGCTCCACATGGGCTCTGCTCCACGGGCCGCAGTTCCTTCGGGAAATACTGGCCTGCTCCAGCACGGGGTCCTCCACGGGCTGCAGTGCGGGTGTTTGCTCCAGCGCTGCCCTCTGCACGGGCTGCAGTGCGGGTGTTTGCTCCAGCGCTGCCCTCTGCACGGGCTGCAGTGCGGGTGTTTGCTCCAGCGCTGCCCTCTGCACGGGCTGCAGGGAACTCTCACGCTTCTGGCACACACTTCTCTCGCACTACTCCCCTCGCTCTGAGCAGGTTTTGCCCTTTTTGGGTGTGTTTTCGCTCCGGCGCCACCAGCCGCGCTGCGGCGCTCAGCCACGTCCCGTGCTGGAACCCGCCGTGCCCGGAC
>NW_009925926.1:8447-26030 GCF_000696875.1 Nestor notabilis | reverse complement strand
CGCTCCTCACAGCGGCCCCTGCAGCGCCTCAGCCGCCAGCGCCTCGGCGTGTAAACCCAAATCCCCCAAAATAGGACTTTCTACATAGATATTGCAGCAGTTTTACATTTATGTGAATCTTTACAGGCAGGAGAAGGAGACTGACAAAGTAATGATAAGTGACAACAACAACAAAAGCCCCTTTGACTTTCTTCATCCCCAGCTGCACCACTGAGGTCAGTCCAACAAGTTGGGGGGAAGATGGATTTTGTTAACTTTTTCTGCCTATGAACTACTTGGGTTTTAGCAGCTCTTAACAAACACTCCTCAGGAAAGTTATCTAACGTGAGAGTGCTGTGATGGCTCACTGATTTATTAAATTCTTCAGAATTTCCATTGTGATTCTATGAGTCATGTTAATGTGGCTTCTTCAGATGCAACTCAAGTATCTTCCATTTGCATAGCTTCCTTAATAGCTTCTCTCTTATGCTCTGGGAGTTGTCAGAGTCCAAGCTGGGAGTTTCATACAAGTTTGAGACACAAATGTGCATCAGTTCTTGTGTGGCTGCGAGCTGCTGGTGGAAAGGCTGCACTGACCGTTCCCCGTCAGGGCTGGTTGCAGGTATTATTACGTGGTGTTACATTAATTCTGACTGGCTGCTTAAAAGCCCTGTCGCTCCTGCTAACATCATAGAAAACTTATGTTTTCTGTTGGTTTTAACACCTGGTGACTGCTGCTTTTTGATTACAGGGCTGAGCTTTTTAGCGCAAACTTTACAGAGAATGCCTGCCTCTCCTCTGGGGACATGAAAAGGTTTCAAGATGTGGAGACTGCACATACTAGCATCCATGTAGTACAGGGACAAAATATGAAACATTTACCACAGTATTCCAGGAATATGTTTGGGTAAATTTGGCAGCTGTACCCTATTATTGGAGAGTACGCAGGAAGGGACAAAGGGGAATAATAACCTGTCAGTGTCAGTAGAAGTGACTGGGTCAAAAGCTCTGAGAAATATGGAGTTTCCAGAGCAGAAATACTAAAGCTTCAGCCTACTTCACAGTTTTCGCTTTTCCTACCCTGAAGCACTCCATCATAATTGCCTTTGCTCATATTACACCTGTCAAGAGATGACACTGTTACACATTAAACTTGGTAGGTGTGACAGTAAGGTGTTTTGCCCTGCCAGAATGGAGGTGGCATGTGTCCATCTTCTAGTACTTGCCTTCGTCTGCAAAACATAGTGCGAAACAGTTACATTTTAACTGTTTCCCCTTTGGTTAATTGTCCTGGTAACATAGTTGTAAATTATTTCTGTGTTCCTTGTACAGTTATAAGAGCATGTCTCCTTGGCACTGTTTTTGCCTGATGCCGAGAGATCTGGTGGGGCTACCCAGAGCCATCTGACCTGAATGCCCTGGGCAGAACTAAGTATCAGTAAAGAAACTTGGTTGTAAAACTATGGTATGCATGTAGGCACAGGCTGAACCTTCACTGGGAGCAACTGAACCTTGTTTGTGGTGAGCTCACTGCGATACCAAGAAAGAGCAAGCACTGGACAGAGGAAGGAGTTGCCAAGATTGTTCTGAACATTTGTGTAGTGAAAGTACACAGAGGTAAGTAGATATCACCTATTGTCCTAAGCCCTGCAGCGTTTATCTTTACTCACTAGTATGTTTTTAAACCTAACTAGTGCCTGTAGCCAGATTCATCTTCTGTGCTTTAATACCTGCTGAAGATACCTACTTCTTTTTCACAAACACTGTATCATTCAGGGAACTAGAGGAAGTTGTTATGACTTTCTGGGTTTTTTGTACACTTTTGCTGTTTGTACTTTGGCTCCCTAAAGAAATGAGATTTTATTATGTTCATTCATCTGTCTACTCCTTCTGTTTTGAAATCTTAAAACCATTACCCATATCTATCAAGTTCAGCGAGGGCACTGAAACCTTTAAGATAATAAAAGAAATTTGGTGTCTGAGCACAGGAAAGAAACCATGGGTTATTGCCCTGCTGAGGGAATAGCTTTCATGTGAACTCAACATGTTACGTCTGGACAGAGCTCCAAGTTTGCCATCCTCATTGGAAAACTGTTCAGCCAGGTTTCAAGTGTGATTTCCCTTGCTTGCCTGTCAGGGGAACGTGAAGGAAAATGGGAAGAAGAGCCTCTTCAGGGTTATAAGATAATATTCTGAAGGAGGATGTAGAGGAGATTGATATATATATATATATATATATATATGCACACAGACACAATATATAAAGGAAAATAAAAGAGTGTGAGCAGTGATTGCTAGGGTGGGGTTGATGCAGGGTGCTTATCCGTGGAAAGCATTTGTTCATCTGTTCATGAAATCTGTTGTTTCATCTTAATATAGAGGAGCTCTCAGATCACCTTCATGTATAATTAGAAAAAACACATTGGGTGTTAACCCAATTGACTGTCCTTCCTAGGCCCCTTTAAAAATACTGTAGAACTGCTTTTAATGCCTCTGTTTATTTTGGTACAGTATCCAGACTGCTGGAAACATGTTTGTAGCATAGTCTAATGAGCTGAGGCTCCTCTCTTAAGATTCCAGTGCCTCATGGCTGGATAGAAAAAGCTGATGCTCTCTAAATACATATTTATGTTAGACTCTGGCTTGCACTAGCAGTTAATGCCATGAGAAACTGCCTATTTAATGTCACCTTAGCTAAGCATATGATACAGAGTGATCCTAGTTACTGTGGTGTTCATTTCCTTCTGTGGCAATCCGAATTGCCAACACCTGGTCTGTGCTGTGAACATCACCAACTGTATTAGGTCATTTGTATTTATGCTTGATGACTCCATGGGAAACCATTTTAATTTACTGTCTACCTGTGAAGCACAAATTCCAGGTCATCTTAGAAATGTAGTTAGTGTTTTAAATGCAAGAAACCCAAGTATATGAAAATAGTATTTACATTGAACTCTGCTTTGAGTTCCTGGAGTAAATCTAAATGAAGTATAAACTGCTCTTACCATGCTGTCAGGCTTTCTACCCACTTAAATACAGTTTTAATTTTAGTTTTAATCTCTTACTCTTCACACTTCTCTGTTTCCAAAAGGAAGTGCATTTTGCCTGATGCATAATGACTGACTTCATTAACTGGAAGACAGCTCTGGAAACTGCTTTTTGAGAGAAATATCTTCCTCAGCATGGAGAAAGGTATTGAGGCATAAAATAAAATAGAAGTTTGTTTTGAAAAACAAGAAAAACACTGACAGATAATCTTAATAGTGTAAGATTGGAGTTGTTTGGGTCAAACTTGCTGCTTGAAGTCACAGTCTGTTCCCAAATGGTTTAAAAAGCTAGTTTCCTGCACCTGCTCTCCCTGCCCATTTGAATATCCCCCTGCCCCAGTTATTCATTGCTTGCAAGGAGTTAGTGCTCACTCTCCCTTTTCTCACCAGATTCACACCATTGGACTTAGCTCTTTCTCTCTGAAATGAGATGATACTGAAAAGTTGGCATTCTCTTCCCTTGCTCTCCCAAATCTAAAAACCCACTGGAAAAGCTTTATTGCAGTTGGCAGTTTGCTGCTGGTGCAGCTAGCATAAAGTGTGGTGAATTTTGCTTCAATGTCTGTTAGAAGGAACTGAATGGCAATGTTTTCTAGTGTGCCTCTGAAAAGTTCCTGTGTTCACTTCTAAATCTCAAGCAATCAAAAAGCTAATAATAATAATAATGAACTCCTAAGGCTGGCTGGAGAAGAGAATTTATGCGTTTTATAGAATAACTTCTCTGTCAGTGTTTTGGCTTAATATGAGTAGTAGTTAAATCCTTCTGAATTTCAGCAGAATGTAGGCATTTTAAGTGATTTACAGGTTATTTTGAAAACACTGTTATCATACCATGACAGCATTTTAATAAACTACTTTTCTGAATTACAACTGGAACTAATATCTGCTGGAGTAGTAGCTCTTTCTGTATGTAGGAGCGTTGTTGCCAGGAATATATTGAATACTTGAAGCCCAAATTTGATGTAGTGAGTCTAGTTGGCTCATTCACTAACTTGCTTGCAAAGCATAAAAATTCTACTGGAATAAGCTCATCCTTTGCTTTTGAGGAATATTCCTGTTCTTTAGTAACAGGTTGAACATTGTTTAAGCAGTTTTGGGTTTTGGGGAGGGAATGTCCTTGTGCGTGCATGATAACTGCCTTCAGTAGACCATTGTCTGGTTGGGGCTTTACAGTGATTAGCTGTATGGTGCAAAGGGCTTGTCTTCTTTGCTGTACTCCTTACTTCACTTTTTACATGCTGAAGTTCCTTGGAGAGCAGCAGCTTTCCCGAGGCACAGCCAGATGGCTGGGCGCCATACATCACCTGCTGAAAGGGGGGGTAGTATTGCATGGAGATGACTCATAGACACCTTAAACTTATTCTAAGCAGAAATTGCAGCTTCCTGAAGCAGCCAAACATGACTCTCATGTACCAAGCTCCACTTCGGGCTCCTGGACTTTTCTGAGCAGTTGGCAGTGCACAAGGCTGCTGTCTCATTCCGGGGTGCCCTGGACTATCACTGCTGTTCACGTGAGTGGGTTTTGCTGAGGCCGGTGAGGCCCAAATGAACACTTTTTTTTGAGAGAAGTGACTGGGAACATTGGGTGTTTAATCTGTGCTCTTTTAATGAGCTAACCAGCAGTGCTATTCCTCGCACCAGTTGGTTTTGCTGGTTTATTGGACAAATGTGCATAGGAGGGAGGAGGAGTGAGCGGTGAGGTGAATCTGAGTGCTTTTGTCAGTGTCCTGGGTTTTCATTTGGCGTTGGCAATTTCAGAAAGGTGCTTAGGGGGCTGGCAGAGAAGTTTTGCTCCCCAGGAATGATGTGTGAGAGACCTTTCTTTGAAGTCATTGGGGGCAGCAAGAGAGAGCGCCTATCCTGCTGCATCCTGTTTTGTTTCTGGGGTGAAATGTGATCCAGAGTGACCAGAGACAGGTGGACTGTGTCAGAGGTCCAAAAGAAGAGGCTAATCAAAATTCAGATCCTAAGGCTTAAACATCTTTGACAAATGTGCTATATAAAAAGCCTGTCCTCTATCAGCTGTTTTAAAACATGTTAGAAAAATTGACTCTCATGCATGTGTTGCTGACTTAAGTTCTTTCTCTATATAAGCAATTTTATTGATTTAAGGTAGTGCAAAGGAGTATTTGGAATTTTAGTGGAACTAATGTGTTTCTTTGTGTCATCCTGAAAGAATTATGAAGTCTAGAATAAGCAAATATTGCAAAGGACTGAATTTGTCATGATGTTTAATGTGAAGGAGAGATCTAGTTACAGTTGGGGGGTTGTTTGAATTCCTGGTCTGTCACAGAACAGCAAATGTGTACAGAACAAATTAGAGTTTTGAAAAATTTGGCCGATTTTCTTGCATCTGTAGTACAACAAAGAAAAGTGATAAACAGCTCTCCAATGATTACCAGTCTCTTCCTGTAGCTGTGTGAACAACTAATCTTCTTAAGTGGGTTCTAATATGGATGGAGATCAGGTCTGGGGATTTCTGTGTTATAATTTGCAGCTTCCTCAGTCACTAATGTGTATTTAGTGATTTTTGTATTCTAGTTACAGAATCTGAAAATGCACATCCTCAAAAAGATATGTTCTTAATGAAAAATACCTTTTACTTGGCTGGAAGTTTGTGTGTTCTTGTATCTGTTTTGTGGTGAGAAGGGAGTAAGTACTTGGGCTTGATAAGCTCTTGTGTCAAGCGTTCTTTTGAAAACAAAGGAAAAACATTATGGCCCATAGTTATTTTCAACAGAGCCTTGTTTAGAAAGCAAGTAACATTTGAGATTAAATAATTGCTCTTCATGGATTGAAAACATGTGGGTTTTCTTCTCTGGTGTGTACTGCCTTGCTTGCTTACTGCTGTGGTGTTATAGTAAAATCTTAAGAGCCAGGATGCTGTTGGCTTAATCAATGAAAATGGTTTTCATTGATTGCTGTGGATAGAAAAGAACCAGCTGGTTTAATTAAGCCCATGCCATGTATATCTAGAAGAATGACTATTGATCTGCATGCTTTTAATTTAAGAGCTTACCATTTTTGTAAAACCCTGGCTTCTCACTTGTTGGTTTGGGTAGGACTTCACCAGTTGCCAGTGTGCTCTACAAAGCAGCTTTGGCAGGTCTTCAAACTGTGCTGCCTGAGACTGGCACAGGGGAGCAGAATACAGAGCTCCAGCTGGGGAACAAGAGTGGCATGAAGTGACACTTGAATTTTCTGCTGCTCCTTCCTCCATTTGAGTAGCAAGCTTGTCTGGAAACTGGATGACTAAAGCTGTAGGAAGCCACTCTTTGTTTTACATACTACTTTTTAAATAAATACTCTCAGAAGAGGAACCCTTCCCTCTGACATTCGTAACTGATGAGAAGCCTGGTAGACAGCAGCTCCAAGGTATGATTTAATGTCTCTTTTTTCTGTTTGTAGCTTCCCTATTTGTTTTGCTCTGCCAAAGTAGAGCAGATCACCTGTCCAAATTGGAGCTTTCTATGTTGACATCAAGGCTTGCATTAGAAATAGAAAGCTGCCCAGCTTTGGACAGCTGGAAGAGAGTTGTAATTTGTTCCTGTTAAAAGTACTTTCAGGTGCTTTTCAAGCCCTCAGACAGTCTTTTCTGTCTCTTAAATTTGTTTTCCTTGCTTCCATGTGAAAAGCTTCTGAAAGTAGGGAAATTGAACAAATAAAACACACTATTATTCTTGTAATCTTTCCTGGATGCTTTGGGTACTGTGTGAGTATCAGAAAAACATTGCAAAACAAGACTTCAAGCAGTAAAATGGATACCAACCTGAGTGTGTTGAAGACAGAAGCGAAGACTGAGATTACTAAAACCTGTAACGGCTGTGGGATGTTGTTTAATGATTGGCAGAGCTGACTTACTCTGTGCTGCTTCTGAAGAAAGTGCCTTACCTTCTTCCCTACTGTGGCCCTTCACTCCATTTGTGTGCCAGCATTAGTCTACCTGTGGCAAACTGGTGCTGGTTTTCATCCAGATGTGTTTCCCTGGTTCAGATTGCTGTGTAACAGTGGCAAAGAGGGTTGGACTGCTCAGTCTGCAGTTGCCACTGGTGTTGGCATTAAGTTTCTGTGAAACTGTGCCCTGAGCCTCGCTTGCGCATGAAGTCACTGTTTTGTCATTTAAATTACAGGTTGCAGTGACAAGCTACCTTAAATGTAATTATCCCCAACACTGCCATTATAAGACCTTAGTTTTAATTCTGTGAAAGTCATTTGGGTCAAGAAATACACTTCACGCTGAGGGATTTTGTGTGTGCTTAGGTGTCCTGGTTTCAGCTGTAACAGTTATTTTGCTTCCTAGTAGCTGGTGCAGTGCTGTGTTTTGGCTTCAGTCTGAGAACAATGCTAGTAACACACCAATGTTTTAGTTGTTGCTAAGTAGTGCTTACTCTGATCAAGGACTTTACAGTCTCTCATGCTCTGCCAGTGAGGAAGGGCACAAGAAGCCATCAGGGAGCAGGAATAGGACACCTGACCCAAACTAGCCAAAGGGGTATTCCATACCACGGCACATCATGTCCAGTACAGAAACCTGGGGGGAATCACCTGGAGGGGAGTAATTGCTGCTTAGTTTGCGCTGGGCATTGGTCAGTGGATGGTGAGCAATTGTGTTGTGCATCAGTTGTGTTTTCTGAGCTTTCATTTCTTTTCTTGTTGTTTCCTATTATTGGTATTCTTCCTATTATTACTGTATTTTACTTTAGTTATTAAATTGTTCTTATCTGAACACGTGGGTTTGCAGCTTTCACTGGCTACGAATGCCAGGGTGCCTCAAAAGCCAGGTTCTGGGGGACACAAACATTTTGTCTTCCTATTTGCAAAATCAGACTGAGATGGAGAGTTTATAACAACTGCTAGGGTGTTATAATGGTAAATGCTAATGTTAGCAAATTGTTCATATGAAGTTAATTATAACAGAACATCCCAGAAGGGGAACAATTCTATATTGAGTACAGAATGTGCATAGCATGCAGCAAATATGGCCTGAGGCCACACATTGACTGGGTGCAGTGATACTTGACAGCTACCTGCTCCTTGAGCATGCTTGAAGTAGCAGAAGCCCTTTAGGGAATACAGACAATAAAGAGATTAAATTTGGCCCTCTTGTTACATGCAGGTGATTTTAGAGATTCATGGACAGTTCTATTCCAGCAGTCCAGTTTTCTGAGCAATTGCCTTTATGCCATGGTTGTCACTTTAATATATTTACAAAACATGATGATGAATATGAACTTTTGATGTCAAGCTGCAAAAACGAACTGAGTGTGGGGCTGGGTTTTGGGTTTTTTTCCTCAGTCAATTACTAGTTTGAAGAAGGTGAGAAATCTAATTTTGTATCTATATAGTGGAAAAACTTCAAGGCTGTTAAGCAGTTTGGGTTGCGTTGGATTGATCTGGTTTGTTTTGGCATGGTTTTCGTCTTTATTGTTAAAATCATCATAGCTGATCTCAAAGTATGAGATGTTGCTGCATGCAGAAATATTAGGAAAAATGCTTGCTTCCCCTGGAATTACAGTAAAGTCTTTTAGTCTTAGCACACAGCCTATTTTTGCAAATAGAATTATGGATTTCAGTTTGTTGTGGTCACATTTCTGCAAACCTAACTTGGATGGTTCCATGTCTCACTTCTAAAAAAGGGGATCGTATGATGTATTAAGCAGTAAGCAGTATCATAAATTTAAGTCTTATATTTTAAGAACAAAACCTTAGGTCTCCTTGCATTCTTGATGAATGTGCAATATTTCACAAGGTTGACGCTTTTGCAATCCTTTATGACTTTTTAAGAAGTGGTTTTATGGATTTGAGTTCAAAAATTGATTATTTCATAACTCCAAGTAGATTGGGTGAAAGTAATTATTATTCTTTGAAATAATTACAAGCATAGCAACTATTTGAGACAGAAATAACTGGGATTTTAAATTCTTGCATGCAAAGCTATTCATCAACTAAATAAATCAGTCCCTGATGGAAGGGGGGGAAAGGAGTAATTGCCATGCTTGTAGCACAATAAAACAAGGAGGATATTGTGTTCTAAAAGTCCACATTTAAGATACCCTTTTTTGATCTAGTATTTTTAACTAAGGAAGGAAGGAATGAAATTGTTTGATATTTAGACTTCTGTATATCTTAATGTTTGTTGGTTTGCGTTTTGAGAATTGTGGGTTTCTGTCTGTATTGACAGCTGTTGCCTCTATGTCTCCGAGTTGCATGAGCAACAAACCATGTGCTTAAAGCTTATTAGATCCCCAAAGGACAGAAGGAAATGCTTGGACCATTTACTTTGAAAGATAATTATTACTTTAGGCAAGTCCTCAAAGTTGACACTTGAAATTGACACTATTGCATTAATTCGAGTGTAAACATAGGAAAAATGTTATTATATTGAAAAAGAATATTAAGACTGAGTATGTCTGTTGTGAAACAATCACAACTTTTAAATTGTGCTTGCTCTTGTTGGAGTCCTGTTTCTTTTTAAACGCAGATGAAGAGTTCAAATTTTGGTTGTTTGAACAGTAGCTTGATGAACAGTCAGGAAGGACAGTTCTACCATGGGACAACTTTGAAGGTTTCAAACTTTGATTTTGTTTTCTTGGAAAGAAAACTTCCAGAATGAAGCACAATATTCTGTCAGATGGCAAAGCCACACTTTGGATAGTCATGGGGTTTTTGAATTGCACTCCTGGATTTAGTGCTGGACTTGGCATTAGGTTAATGGTTGGACTCTATCTCAAAGGTCCTTTCCAACCTAAATGATTCTGTGATTCTATCTCTGGAGCTTGGCCTTAATATGAATTTCATATAAAACTAAAACCTAGTTTTGCTTCAGCAAGAAAAAAAACAACCCAGAACTAGATTTGGTCAATGTCATGATGATCTCCAATGCCAAACTGAACTAAACTAATCATTGCCTTGACCTCAGGAGGATTTGTAACAGTTTCTCATGTTTATTTTGCTCTCCTTCCTCTAATGTAACCTATTTGTTGAAATGTAAAAGCCTGGTAAGCCTTGAATCATCAAAGAAGAGTTATTCCAATCCCTTTTGACAGGGAAAGAAGTGGAAAAGAGAAGAAAAAACCTGCATATTCTACACTCAAGAAAGGATTTTTTGAGAAACTTTGTGCATGATCAAGAAAATGCAAGCATGTGTATGGATCCTTCTGCCTGCTTCCTTCTCTTTCCATGTTGCGTACTGTACATGTAGAGTTGGTTTAAAGTTCAGCACTGTTTCAGCCTCCCTGCCCCCTTTTATGCTCTTTTTTCATGAAGTATTAATTCACAACAGGATATGATGATGTTGTCCAATCTGGCCACACCTAATCTGTGCTGGGACACACTGACTTCATTCATTTGTAGGTGTGGTGATTATTAGACAGTTTGTCACCGCACCCTAGGGTGTCTTATTGCAATCATAAAGTGGTTCAGCTAAAGGAAACATCACTTTTTCTGGAGGAAAATATGGTAACTTTCTAATTCTAAAAGAACTCACTCCAGGAATGCATAGTGTAAAAACTTCATGGCCTGGAATAATCATTGAGATTGTACCAAATATACAAAGAATTGCATGGCTTTGTCCATTGAGTAACAGTGTCCCTCAGTCTTTTAAAATAATTATCTTGGTTTATATGGTTGTGAATTTTCATCAAATCTTGTGTAGAATGGCTGAGGGGAGGGCTCACATTTCTCTTTGTCCTCTGGCAAACAGAAAGGCTTATTTTATTGTGTGAACTTCTTTGTAGGCAATCCAGAAGGGAATCTGCCAAGTTTTGGAAGTGGAAATACTTTACTTTTTGTCTGGGTGGCTGTTAGGGCATAGAGCAACATTGGAGGGTAAGAATAAATAGAGTTCATGTGTATTTCTGCTGACTATTGGTGTTAATTGAGTCTTGAACATCAGTTCAGTTTACAAAACTTCTTTTGTCTGCTTTAAAAGAAGCCTCAAACCAATCTAATGATTAAAAAAGCTGTTGTGCCCTGCAGAGCACTAGAAATGCAGCTCATGAATGACCAAACTGAGGTATTTTTAAATACTGGCTTGCTGAAGGGAGCTGGATTTAGAGTCACTTCTAAGTAATTAAGATAGAGGAAAGACCTTTATAGAACAGTATAAGGAATGAACCATATTAAGACATGCTAATTTCTTACTGTGAATGCAGTTATTCTACTGAAATTATTTCCCTTGGTTATAACTAGGGAAATTGGTTACCACTAACCAGCTGGAGGTGTGCATTTCCTGTGTGATAGGAAAGAACATAACAATTTTAAAGCTGGCTTGTGAACCTGATGGAAAACAAGATGAGACAAATCATAGAAGTTCAAGAAGTAAAAAAATGCTCCTGTCAGTTGTGCAGCCACCCAGAAAAGGTATTTTCCTGTATCTTTTATTGTGGGCTTCATCTTTTCTTGCTGATAAGCCAGTGCTGAGATTCCAGAAGAGTGCAGGGTAGATGGGCAGCAAGAGGCTGATGTCCCTTGAGAAAACTTAATAGATCTCTCCTTTAACTGAGTTTAAAGCATAGTGGTTAGGGATAGAGGCACATCTAATAGAATTCACTCAACATCAGCTCGATAGCCCTGTGTTTCTAGAAGAGAAATGAGAAGGGAATGATACTGTCTCACAAAGTGGAGCTGTGATGCTGGTCTTCCTGTGAAATTTTCTGTATCTATGTGATCATTTCCTTTTTCAGAAGGGGCTGACAGCTTTGATGATGGGGAGATCTTTCATTTCATTTATTGCTGTTGACAAATATCTGCTACTGTTGACACTATCCTTTCCCAAGTCCTCACATCTATATTGTTGTCTCCTGAAAAAATTTACATAGGAGGGAGAGCATTCCAACATGGACCATCTTGCTGCTTGTCACAGATCAGTCCATTTCCTCATTTTTTGCTTATAAAATGAAATGTAGAGGCCAAACATGTTTGCTGTGCACATTTGGCATATTTGAAAGACTGTTTTTGTTAGGAGTGGAGGAGCATTAAGAAATCATGGTTGAAAACAGAAAGAGGGAGCAACAGTGGAAGTGCTTTCAGGCCTTGTAGCATTTACATGGTGTTGATTTCTCTGCATTTGAAGTGTATCTACATCACCAAGGGAGAGGTCTCCACCACTATAAAGTCTCCCTTTACCTTGCAGTTAGTTGGTTGCAGCTGCCAGGCTGTTTCATATGTCCCTGTCCATGGGAAATCCCTTTTCCTATGAAGAGAATGTGTAAGAAACCAGGATCTCTTCGCCTTTCTTCCAGCCATAAGGCTGGAAGCGATGTTCAGCTCTTCTGCTGCACTCCTTCCATCAGAAGAAGGAAATCTCTTTCTAGCATGTGTGAGTCTGCTAGGTGGAGTCCGTGGTGGAGTGCACCAGAGGATCCCGACTGGTGTCCCCCCTGGCCAGTTTTCTTTTCAGGAATCTTGAGTGGCTGGAGGAATTAAGCTAAAGATGCTTGCATACATCTGGAAGATAAGATCTGTTGGGTGCTGTGTACTATTTTGGATAGCTGCCACATTTTTAATGCTGGAGGTCCTGTAATGCCTAAGCTTCAGGCAGTTTGATTATAAAACTAACTCTTGGCAAAGACTGCTCTCTTCACATTAAGTGTTTGTGCTACCTAACTGTAAATCATAGACATTTCCTGAACTAACGGCATTTGGGATAATTTATAACTTTCAGTTCTCTATTTTTCTTTTCTTAATCATTTTGTACATCTCATTTCTCCATCAGTGTAAAAATATTGTCTGGAGAGCAATAAAGAAATCAGGAGCCTCACTGTGCTTGTATACAGTAAGGCAGGAAATGGACCTCCTAAATGTGTGTGCAGGTGTGACCATAAAAATGTTAGAATGCTATTCTTCATTTGAAACGAGTTATTCTAGTAAAACCCCTGGAGTACTGGAATATTTTGGAACTGAGAAAAAGTTGAAATTGGCTGAAATTGGTTATGCTTTACAGACCTTACAGTCCCTTGCTTCTTTAGCTTGTTTCTGCTCTGTAGGTTAACTGACGCAACTTTTTTTCTCCTTAATTTACTGAAAGCATTGTGAGAGCTCATCTTTTCTCTCCATTTGTGAATTTGCCTTATTAGGAGGCAGACAACTTTATACAAGTGTGTGACTAACTTTGGACCCTTTTTTGTGACCCTTTTGCCTAGAGAAAGAACAAAAGAATTCCTTAGTCACACAAAAAAAGGAATGTCATGCTGTTTTCTTTACTTCTTTCTAATCTATCCCTAGTAAAGGGCTTGATCAAAGGCCAGGGAAAGATCTGTCTTGTTTTGCATCGCTATTCAACAGCATAACTGTGGAAAGGGTTTGAATCTGGTTTTAGTGAAATGGTCCCCCTCAAAAGTTGGCAAAAGTAGGCTGGCACAGTCTCACATTTGGGCTTGAGGATCTTTTTCAAGATACTTTCTTCAACTAGACATGCTTCATATAGATGACAAATCAAGTTGCTGGTCTGTTTCACCTTGCATCTGCCCATGGCAGAGCTTTGAACTGGTTTTAAGAGCTGCACAAATTGTGCAGGTAAAAAGCTCTCCCTCTTTTTGAAGGTAAGTCTGACTATTTTATCTCTGGGAACAAGAGCTCTATAGCACGAGCTGTTTCTCTTGCAGAGCTGTGGAAATAAGACAGCTTTACAGCATATTTCTTTAAAAAAGTATACTTAAAAAAAACATTTTCTGGAGATAAAATTTGCATCAACATTTATTTATTTTCCTCTAGGGGAAGGACTGGAAATGGTGCAGTACTTTGCTGTTTAATATCCACTGGAAGGAACAACTGAATTTTCATGCTAAAGATGTTGTCTTAGTATTACTGAGCCCACACGCCCCTGTGCCAGCCAGCCCACTGTGCAAAGTTCACTGTGCATTCTTAGGGAAGCTAAAGAGTATTTCTTTTTTGGGAAGATATTTTGTCTAGTCTTTGGCACTTCACTCTGTGTTAGAAATGTAACAGTTTCTTCCTCGGGTGTGCATGATTTACAGTAATATCCTATTACTTAGATATGGGAGCACAAAGAATGTGTTTGCAGGAAAAGGCCCTGTTTTGGTAGGGCTGTAAATCGAGAGAATAGGTACATTATGGAGAGACTATTTTGTCAAGATCTCTAACAGACCATAGTTGTAAAGCTTTAGAAACAAATAAATAAGACCACTATATATAAGTGGAGCCTTTTGTCCAAGTTACAACTTGGAGAAACATTTCATTGGGATAATCCAAGTATGTTACTGATTAAAAAGGATTTTTACAATCTTATTTAGGTTTTCAGAAATTTTATTTGTATTAATAAGTTATTATTTATGGGCTCAATTCCGTGACAGCAGTACAATAAATACCCTGAAATAAAAGATACACAAAGATTTTTTGTGTGTGTTCTCAAGCTATATTTAGGGGACCCCAGTGAATCAGCCACCAGTATGCTTTGGCTGTTGCGTTTTCAGTAGGAACTCCAAAGAGATTTAGGAATTGTCCTTACCAAGAAAAGTGTGGATTTTGAAAGCTCTTGTTGAGCTTTGGTTTTGGCCCAGAAATGGTGAGTTTGCTTTTGGCCCAATTAAAGATCTAATCCAAAGCCTATTGAATGTAGTTAGAGTGATTCCAGTCACTTTAAGAGTTCTGGATCTGGCCCATGTTTTTAGCAAATAGATAATGAAGGGCGGTAGTTAAGCATCTGCTAGTTCTTTCTAGCAAGGCCACATCTGGATTCTCTTGTATCTTGCTTCTCCTTTATTTTAGACCAGTCCCACTCCTTGTGGGCCAGGCTCCTATTGTTTATCATACTCTCATCCTTCTCTTCTTGAACAATCATTAAGCAAGCATGACAAAATACCAGTGTATAAAACATAAGATCTTCCAGACTTCGCATGGTTTGGATTTTTTTAGTGTGTTTTTCTTAAATTTGTTTTTGCCAACATCTGCCTCCTGTCTCTTTCTTATATTTGCTGTTTTTCTGAGATACTGGCGGAGCATTTCTAACAAAGAACACCACAGATGTAGCTACAAAACTGGCAATTTACTTCCTTGCTGGAAAAAAGCTATGAAACAGTCTGCCCAGTTAGGACGTTAAGGGAATGATTTATTCTTTTTCTTCATATCAGGCTGTTATGCAAGTATGTTGCAAATGGGAGTATGTTTTTAGACACGTTTTAGGAAAATGTTTTCTTATCTGCGTAGGCCTGGTTAACCAGGCCTGTTTCATATTCCTAATACTTTCATTACAGTCAAGTTGGTTTGAGTTTGTATTTGTGCATGTCTTCAAAGTGCATGTGAAAATGAGAATTTCATAAGGTTTGAGTTGTACCAGAGGCAGAGCAGGAACTCTAGTGTATGTTGTGTTACAACTCTTGGCTTCAGCAGTCTGGGTGTCAAATTAGCTTATGGGTGTGTTCAATGAGAGAGTTAAGAGCCTCTGATGCCTCACTCTTCTGACCGGCACTGAATGCAGGGGGCTTGTGAACACTGTGTTTATATAATGCTCTTAGAAGGGGAAACTGTTGCATAAACACTGCTACTTTACATTGCTGAAGGTTACTGCCTTTAAGCCACTCATTGTGCTTAGTAACTTGCAAGAGAGTCTGTTAGGTCGGTTTAAGATGAATGTGGCTCTGTGACACACTTGCTGTTCAGCTGCTGGGATGCTTGGAGGAGGCAGGTGGGAAGGAAAGGGAAGGAATGCGGAAAATATTAAGAAATACTGCAGGGAAAAATTACTGCAAAATTTGTAACTGTCAAAACCTTGAAATAGCTTGCTGTGCCAATAAAACATCAGTGGAAATACATTGCTGCAGAGCTCAATTCCAGGCAGCCTCAAGATTACTAAGAAATGAGGAGCAGTCCTGTGTCATCTTGTGGCTTAAAAAAGATTGCTAGATCCATTGACTGGGCTTTAACTGGGCTATTAGTAGGACCCAGTTTCTGGTGTTCATATTTCTGGAATCAGTACACTTACAAAAATGTAATTTTGGGTGCCTTTGGTTTCCTGGGGCTTGTAAGACACGTCAGTAGTAAGGGTTTAAGGTGACTGGGTAGAGAAGCAGGAAAATCAACTTCTCTATAATGTCTGCAATCATTTATGCAGCACTAACATACATATATATACACACACCACACACATTCCACAAACATACATACATATATGTATGTATATATAGACACCCAGGAAACCCATAACAGAGGTAGGACAGTTACACTTTGTTCACAAGAGTTTAACTTTTCCTCATCTCATGCGATTATAAACCTGTTAAACAGAGACTTGCGTTTCTCTCTACTTTCTTTCTGTCTCTCCATTATTGTAGCTGACCCAGCACAGCTCGTTGTTCCCTTCTCCTGCACCTAAATGGTCTTTTAAATAATTTGTGTATGAGAGAGGTGTGAGTGAAAGCCATGTCCAAACAGGAGACAGGGGTTTGAACTTTTCAGGTGTTTGGCTAGTGTATTGAAACTACTCCAGAATTTTGTGTGATTTGGAAAAGGAAGCTGTATTTTTTCTTTCTCTGAGTAATAAAATCCCTACAGTGAATTTTGATGGTTGAGGTCTGTTTTTCTGAATTTAAGCATCAAGCACGTGTACCTGAGATTTGTGCCAAGGCAACTGGAACTACTGTGATTGATCCTATGGAAAATCTTTAAGTGAGGCCATTTCAGGGTGCTACAGGTGTGTTCAGGGTCTCATGCTTTGTACTGTACCATTTCCCTTTGGTCCAAAGGAGTACAAGAAGTTGTGGATGTCTGAACAATATGCAGGATAGGAAACTCAGCTAAGAAAGCTCTAACGGGGTCAGGATGTTATTGGACATAGCCAGTAATTTTAATATTTTTATTTTGGATTGTGCTGCATGTTACTTATTCTTTAAGAGCTGAGCTAATTGGAGCATAGAAAGAAGGATATATTGAGGAAGGAGGAATAATTAACAGTATACAAGCTGACATATGCTGCTGTTGTCTGGCTGAGGAAAGGCTGGCGGGTTGTATGTGCACAAAGCTTTCTGCCAGTGGCTGGGAGCTGGTTAACTGCTGATCCAGGAGCTGCATGCTGCTGGCTTGGAAGCTGCAGGCTTTTGGAACAATGGGATTTTGAAGCCTTTGGAAAAGAATGGGACTCGCTTTTTTTGTGTCCTTGACGAGTGACACATGCTGTTTATCATGGATGTGCTATACAAAGACTGAGGAGTCACTTCTGCAGGAGGAGAAAGAAATGCTAGCAGACGTGAACATATAGTGGAAGTGTAGGAACTCTCTATGGAAAAGAAAGAGTGAAGTGTGCACCTGGAACACGCCTGAGTGTGTTATTTGTCAGCTAACTCTTAATACCCCCTAATCTATCAGCATATGTAATGGCCTTGTGATTTAATTCTGCAGCACCTGGTGACAGGGCTTTGGCCAAGCATTCAACACACATAAGAAGAGGCAATGTCTGTGCTGTTCTTGTAGGGGAAGTCCTCTTCTGCTGCAATGAAGAGTGTCCCCAACTGTACTCTGAAATGGGAGGGCTTGGTTTTGGGCTGCTGGTAGGTGCGAAGGGAATATTTCATAGTGAGGTGGGAGTTTAGGAGCAAGACACTTTTAA
>NW_009925926.1:0-8416 GCF_000696875.1 Nestor notabilis | reverse complement strand
TTCCCTATGCATGAGAAAGCGATATTCATGCTTCTGCAAGAATTGAAATTACCTATAAATAATGGGATGGGGGGCTTAAATCGGAACATGTGTTTCTGTGCTGACAATGCACGGCATCTGCTTCTGCTTTAAGCAGGGACTGAAGAGACTTGGCAAAAAAAAGCCTTTGGCATCACATGCACAGGGAGCTAATAAAAGGCTATAAATCGAGCAAATGTAAGGGCCTCCTCACATTGACATTTCCCTTTGAGAAAGTAGTTAGGGATGGGGAAGAAATTTTAGAGAAAACACATGCACTGGGAGACTTTGAGTGGATCTCAAACAACAGAAGAGCAAAGAATGTATCAGTACTTTCTTGTGGAGTATAATATATCTCATCTTTAGAGATTGAGCTGGGAGTCAGGAACTTTACCCCAGACTCTGCTGCCTACTTGACAAATGCCTTAGCCTATGGTATGTGTTCTACTTCGGATGAATCTTTGAAGCGTACTGTATTGCTGGATGAAACACATGGTATTTATGTTTTGACAGCAAAACAAATACCATGTATTCATATGCTTGGACACTAATCTTTTGAAGAGAAAAACAAAACCCAAACTCAGCCATGATAAAATCTTGGCAGCAAAGTAGACCCAGATGAACTGCATTTTGTCTGCAGTACAAAAAAGCTTCAGTTTCTTCTTCCCCTTCTCTCGCTAACTAGACTTAACACTTTACAGGGAATAGTTTGCTGTTGCTTTCAGGCTATCTCACTAGTCACTATCTCTGTAGTTAGCTTTGTGCTTGCATTCAGTATTCTATTGGTGATAAAACTCCCTTGATGGCTGTAAGGAGAGTCCATGCATGCAAGATGCTGCAGGACAAGCAAGCAATGGAATTTTTAAAAGCATCACTCTTGGCTATGATTCAAATTGTTTGCAATGAGTCCTAAACCACTTTGAGACTGTATATGCTTGCAGAATGCCTTTCTTAAAAGGGTATTGCTTCGTGAGTGGTAATTTTAGGTGGCACTGCAATAAAAATGGTTATACTAGGCAAAGTTATAGCTAAAGAAAAATGTCAGGATTGATTTATCTTTTCTGCTTTGGCAAGAGTGTTTTTATTTAAGGAATATCTGAAATAGTATTGAGCAAATCTGAACTTCTCAGAACCTACTGGGGAAAAAAGGCAGATAGAGTGGAAATGGCTCAAAACCTCCATGTATTCTTTCCTGACTATCCCTAATTCAGTCAAGGCTTTGAGCTGTCTTGATTTCTAGAGGTCGGAGTTGTTCTAGAGGTCTTGTTCTGTACTCAGCTTTTTAGATTGCCCTGGAAGGCTGATGACATCCTGAGAAAAAACTGCATAAAGGAATGCCCATGCAATACTTGCGCTTCTTGTAAACTTTCACTTCAGTTTGCTTAACTCTTTGGTGCGCATTAGACCCCTTGATTTTTTAGGGATTTAAACTATTCACTGTTAACAGGGCAGGCTTCCTGGCCTTTGGTTAGTAAAGAAGCAGTTGAATGAATACCTGTTCTGACAGTGTGCCAGTACCCAGAGAGTTTGTATAGACATTAGCAGTAAATGACTGGTAATTACCCTAGTTTACTAACCTAGCAGAGACCCTGCATGCTGTATTAATCTCCTAATTGTGGAGTGAAAGAGAGGAAGGTGTTAGGTTGTGGAGGCTGCAGTGTGTGAAGTTTTGAAACAAATCCCAGTCAATAGATTGTAGAATCACTTAGGCTGGAAAAGACCTTCAAGAGTTCAACCGTAAACCTAAGAAAAGTCATGTCCCTAAAGAGCTGCTGCCTTTTGATCAGGAGAAACACAAGACTTAATTGACTTAATAGATACATGTTCTGGTTAGATACCAAGTAATGTTACTTCCACAACCAATTCCTGTAGAATTCCTGTAGAAGTTTACAGTTTACACTACATAGCACTAAAAGATTAGCTCTAGGGAGAGATGGGACTCCTGCAGTTTCAGATGGCTCTATCCTGGGGTTAGCACTCCAGATGATATGTTTAAAAAGGAGCTGTTTTGGAAGTGTGTCTTCATTCTGGACAAAGTTCTGCAGAAGAGCACAAGAAGGTGTATTAGTGGGAAGGGTTTGGTTTAGGAGTGCTGACCAGCTTTCCAGTGTCTCAGACCTTACTGTTCAGAAAATCAAATGTATGCTTTATGATTTAGCACAATAGAAGTTGCATATTCATTTTATAATACACCACATAATATAGGAATGTGAGCTTTTATCTACAGGGAGTACTATACTTAAAATAAGGACTTTTAGTGAAATTGAGTATTTTGAAACATACCTGTGGATACTTCTTAGATCTGCAAGCTTTATGTAACATCCAGATCTACTATGTAGATTACTTGCTGGACAGGGGGGGTTTATCTAACACATTCAAGATGGTTATTTGGCAATGCTTAGTTTTAACTGCCTGGATGGCTGAAAAGCTGAGTGCTTTATTATACATCTCATGCTGGAACTGGTCTCAATGCTACCAGAGGTGTGTCAGTTTTTCTGGTGTTAAAGTTGCTAGTAAAAGACTTGGAGCATGTTTTGGCCAACTAGAAAGCATTTGAAAATCTCGTCCAAGAAACAGAATAGTGCAATCTGTTATTTTTGTGGGATGGTGGGTGGATTTACAATGCAGTTGAACAAAATAAGATCTTGCATAGGCTTCTGAGTCTCTGTAGTAATTCTGCTTCCTTCAGAGCTCAGCCATTATTTTGTCTTTTGTAAACCATCTCAAGCAACACAGATTTAAACCTATTCCTTGAATGGAAATGATCAATTTAGCTCTGGGAAAAGCTAATCAGACAGTAAATTGCTATCAGACACAGCCAGTGTGTTCAGACCAAAGGCTCTGACTTTGCTGGTTGACTGCAGAGATACAAACTGTAGGGTAAGAGATCCCAGGTGTTGCAGAGCTGAAGGGGTAATGCATTTAGAGTTTTGCCTCCAAATTTATCGCTTATTTAGCTAGCTGTATGTGTAAATAAAGATATTTAAACTTTGAAAGCAGATCATAGTGAATTTTTAGACTATTTTCCAGTGATACTTGTCAAGGTAGCTATGCAAGATTCTACAGAATATTACATATGCATTTGGGTGAAGATGACAAACAAAAAACTTGTATTTTCTTACATTCTTCCCCTCTCTCCCTACTCACTGGACTTGAAATCTGGAAAAGGACTCAATAAATCCTCTTTAGCATATCAGACTCTGAAACTTAGTCTCGAACACTGTGCTGCAGTCTTCTGGAGTACTCGGAGCGTTCATCAGTTTCTCTACAAAGGATCTGTATCTGTACTTCATTCCTAAAAGACTGTAAATCTGTTTCTAAAACCTACGGAATACCCGAGAAAGCCCTTTCTCTGACACTAAATATTGATCATATGTAGAATTGAATATTCTACTTCTGGAGTTTATACCTGAACCAGTATAGAACAGAGCACCTTAATTTAGCATTCCAGTATTGAAAACTTGGCCTACATTTTGCAGTTGCAGGCCTTATTTCACTAATCACAAAATAATGCAATAATTTGGGTTTTTAAAGAATATCCACTTTAAGCTGTGATCACCTACAGTCTGCCTACCTTCTGCTTACCCCAGCTGCTTCCTTTCAAGGAAAGCATGGTAAGGACAATGGTGGACATAATTCCTCATTACCAAGAAGTAAGCCTGCAAAGTACAAAACTTTGAGCCTTGGGTGATCTGTAACACCCAATGTCTAAATGGGTCTGTAACAGCAATGTCTAAATGTAAAGGTAAAAATTAGAAAGTTAGCGAGTATTTAGAAATGAAGATTCCTAAAATAATAATTCCTTTACTTACTAGTAGGTTATGCTCAACATAAAATCAGCTGCTACCAAGGAGTGAAAGGTCCAGAAAGGAAGGCAGTGTTCAGTTGGGTTGACAGAACTTAGAGGATAGATACTGTAAATTGAAGCAAGCATGAGAGGCAAACACCTGGAAGCTCTTCAAATGATTTACATGAGTCCAGGAGATACTAACAAATTGTTTTACCACGCACGGAGCAGTAGTAAGAACAGTCCTTACTTGCCACCTGGTTTTGGGCTTTTTCTTCCCTTCCTCCGTCCATTACAGGAAAAAACCCCAACCCCTTATTGGTGAAAGCACAGCAAATATTAGGCTGGTTTTCCTGCAGGTGATATAAGCAAAAGCAAAAACTGTCTGGAAAGAAGATTTACCCAGATCCCAGTGTTCAGTTTAGTCCTCATTTTAATTTGTAAAGAAAAGCAGTCTCTTGTGGAGAAGTTTGGGACACCCTGCCTTGCATGGTCTTTCACAAGAATTGAGATGCATTTGAAATACAAACCAGATGCATTTTAAATACAAACCATTCTCTCTTCAAAGTATCTTTTTAACTACAGATAAAAGTCAGACCTGCCAGGATGGATTAGCTTTATCTAGGGTGAGATTCGCTCTTCAGCTTAAATACTGCTGATCCTTTTCCTCTGGATTTCCTGGGCTTCAAACTGAACTCAGAAGCAGGAGGATTCTGTATAGGTGGCTGGTGGTTATTTTACCTCCTCTTGAGAGCAAAGTGGTGCCCTGCAAATTTAAATGGATGGGAAGCACATGGTGAATTGATTGTAATGGGATGGTTTTCTGCTCTCTAATCTTGCCTTTATGCCCATGCAATGCAGCCAGGCATGTGAGTGGTTCATAGCATGTAACTTCCCAGGTTCCATAGGCCATAGGGAGCCAAGTAAAGAGTGCTTAAACCTACCAGTGAGTTGTGCTCCTGCTTAATCTGAAATTCTCAGTGTCAAGCGTTTTAGCTGCAGGGTGATCAGAAACACCTTTATTTTAGTGTCAAGTTACAGTTTCAGCCTTACAGAACTAAACATTTTCCCCCCTAAAATACAAGTGCGATATATATGTATTGATTCATACTGGAATTAATGACTTCCGTTTGTCATATATTGTCTAAAGAAGTTGGCAAAAAAAGCTAAAAGGGCATGTCCAAAGTCTTTAGAGAGCATGTTTAATGTCTCACACAAACACTGACTTATAGGAAGGCTTGTATTATAAATAGATTTGTGATCCAGTGGCCATCTAAAAGACCTTAAGATTTTCATAGAGTTTGACTTACTGCAAATCAGGACCTAGAGTTCCCAGTGGGTGGTTTACGGGAGAGAATCTTTACTGTGTGAGTTTATGTTTGTACAGTTTGATATTGAGCGGGTAAAACAGTGAAAGAATGCAAAGGAAGTATCAGTAACCCATGAAAATTTTAAAATGGAATAAACTTTTTGGGGCCTGAATTTGACAATGTCCCCTTACAAGCATTATTTTTCCTGTGCTTTACAAGAGGTAAAATATGCTAAGCAATACATAATCCTTGCCCTAAAGAATTATCCGGTGTTCAATGGATGTAAAGCACTGAAGAGAGCCTTGAGAATGTCATTATTGATATAATACATGGAATAGGTGGGTTTTGAATATCTTCAAAACACTGTAGATATCATGACAATCCATCTGCATAAAAAGCAATGCAGTAAAAGCAGTTTGCACCATAAGATGTTGATGATCAGAATCTGAAAACACTAGTTTAGAGGCTCAAAAGTAGTGGTGACATGACACAGAGGCTACTGGTATTTCACCAGGATACAAGGCAGGATACAGGGGAATGGAAGAAAGAAATCCCTTCTTTGTAGGAAGTGTAAAAGTAGCTTAGTATGCAGAACAGCTGCCAAAACAAGATTCGTGATCGTCTCCTGCATGCTTGACTGCAGGTAAAAGGCAGCTCTCAGATTGTTTCAGAGAACAGTAAGATCTTTGTATATTTTTAGCTGCCATAAATGGTTTTCAAGTGGGGTAGGACCGAAGGGGAAGGAGCTGAAATGAAGGGATGTTACAGATGATTTTGAGCAATATGTAGATGGTTAAGACTGTGGGAAAGACACTTAGAGAGGCTGTAAGGAATAAAGACTTTGTAGTGGCTTGAGTGCTTCAAAAACCTAGGGGGGAAAGAAGCAGCTGCGTATATCTGTGGTAACTGTTAAGTCAAAACTGGCTGTTTGTAATTAGTAGTTATTGTAATTGTAATTAGTAGTACCCCTCAATTGCACTCTGCTTCCCAAAGACCTAAGAACCAGGTACCTTGGAGCCTGTGTCCTTCTGAGAGTTAGAAGCATCAGAGAGCAGCTGGAAGAGAGTTTTGTCTGGAAGCCGGGGCAGAAGGAGGAGGGGGTCAGACTTCTGTTAGTCTGTCTCAGTGTGATACAGATGCAATTGCTGTCTCTGCTGCACTTTTCAAATGGATCCCATCCTAGTCTGTGTGGCCCAGGGTTGTGCACACAGTGCTGCTCCGTTCGTGATTCCAGGAACAGCACTCTTTTTAAAGCTGAAGGCAGAGATGAGTGAATGCTGCTCCAGATGGGAGCTGACACGTTTGAAAACATGTCAGCATGTGTGTATTTTTAATTTCAAAGGCGTCACACTAGCGTTAGAAAGTTGCTTTAATTCTAGAAGCAGCTCTGTAGAACTAGACAGTCCCTCAACATCTCTACCATAGCACAAGCACATTGGCAAAAACACAAGCCCCTTTTGGCCACTTAATTTGTAATTAAGGTAAAATATTCTTGGCTTTTGGACTCATCAACTGCTTAATGAGTATGTTGTTCTTTGGACTAATTCTGACATTACATGTACCAGTGGCAGAACACTAAGGAGGAGAAATCTGTTATGGATAATACTGGCTTTGAAAGTTCGGTCCATAGAGTTCAGTAAGGTTGAAACTGAAGATTGTTCTAAATGGATTCTATTAATAGTGGTGCTGCTAGGAGACTGAGCTTGAGTTCTCTGTGTAACAGCTGATGGGTGTTCTGAAATATGCTTGGTGGTGGTGCTCGAGATGTGCATTTGGAGGTGGGAAGGATTTTTAATGCAAAGTTTCATCACATACTGATTATTTTATTTCCTAGTTGAGTTTACAGAATGACATTGTCCTCCAAGGCCATTGTTTGTCAGTAGGGATGCTCAAAGGGGGTGGAGGCTGTGCCTCTGCTTTTGGTAATAGGAGTAACAATATGGAATATTTACAGCTGCTTCTCACTTCCACTATGCAAAACTGGTATGATAAACAGCAGCTCTGGAGGCCACATGTTGTGTGCCTTGTCTGTTGGCGGGAGGGCAGTGAAAGGCAAGATTTGAGTACTCAGTCTCTGTGGGTATTTGAGACCTCTGAGATTTCTTTAAGAATGCCAAAATGTAGATTACAGTGAGATATATGATTCTATGATATCTAAACAAATAAACATCTGGGTTTAAACTTCCCACCATACCTATACCCAGCTTGCTGAGCTGTAAGCTGAAGTGGAGTCTGAGTGCCTGACACCTTCCTACATTAATTCTCTCCTGAGCGTGCATATTTGTGAAATAAAAAGGTGGAAATATTTGTCATTCGTAGAATCACAGAATGGTTTGGGTTGGAAGGGACCTTAAAGATCTAGTTTCAAACTCCTTCCATAGGCAGGGACACCTTCCACTAGACCAGGTTGCTCAAAGCCTCATCCGGCCTGGCCTTGAACACTTCCAAGGTTGGGGCATCCACAACTTCTGAGCAACCTGTTCCAGTGTCTCACCATTCTCACAGTGAAAAAACAATACCCTAGTTCATGGCAAAAACCAAGCTTTATTTTTTGTTTAATTGGCAGAACATAGTCCTAGACAAGTGATTGGCATTCCTTCATCAGCGACTTCACTAAGAATGAGTTGTGTTTCTTTGATACAGCTATATCTGTATGATTGCTTATGTGCCATAAACCTTAGAATGATGACCTGTGGTAGTAACTGTGCAGTACAGAATGTTTCTAGGCTTAATCAGTTGCTTTCATCTCAGTGAAAAGAATAGAAATAGCATCTGCTGAAGTGATAAACAGAGGTCCTGCAGCAGCCATCAGTGTGTGAACTCCTTGCCCAGTTTCCTTCATGAGGAGAGCTGTTTCCGGAGAGCACTGTGCATTGTTTCAGGTGTGTGGAGTTGCTTGGTTAGTGGCCTCCAGCAATTAACACAGGAGGGCTCTGCCTTGTCTGCTGCGATCTTTTTATTGCCTTCCTGCCTGAGAATAATGAGCTTTTAGTCCTGACACTTAGTGAGATTAGTCCTTATATAAATGGCCCTTACATAAAATGTAATAGAATTATAAACTTGCCTAATTAGTAACATACAAGGCAGACTATGTAATTGCCTAAGAAGTGAAAACTACAGCAGTGAACACCTGGGCATGCTGTGTGTTGGTATTTTAGAAAGTCTAGTTTTGGTTTCTGTTTTTTTCATATGCTTTACGTATAATGTCCATAAGCCTAAGAAACCTGAAAAATGTTTCTTGAGCAAGTTCTAATCAGCTGGCTCTGCTGAAGAATCATAGAAGCATAGAATAGTTAGGGTT
>NW_009925925.1:2275-5672 GCF_000696875.1 Nestor notabilis | reverse complement strand
GACGTGTCGGATCCCGGGACAGTCTCTCTGACTGCTGCTGACCGTCGCACTGCTTCCTAAAGGGAGCCTCCGAGGAGCTCTCGGGAAAGTTCAGCAGTGCGTGCAGTCCTTCAGTGCAGAAAGTTGCCTTTCCCCATCTCATTGAGTAAAACCGTGGTAAACTTTCTCATTATGCATTGCTTCTGACACCTAGACCCTCCAGCTCGTATAACCTGAGAAGTAGTAGTTTTACAGCAGTAGGTGCTGGTTTCTTCTGATCTCAAGAGGAGATACACACCACCTCCCTCAGATGTCTTTCACAGCTCCGTTTGTCACAGCTGTCAGTACTGAAGGAGATTAGCATCCATAATCCTATGTCTGTTTCCATGTGGACAACCCTGAGTAGAGTAGCTTCACACAGGACTCAAGCCATACACTTCATGCCAGGCAGACCCTACTCAGGGAAAAGAGAGAGTACCTTCATGGCAGCTCTTCAGCCAGTTTAGAGCTTTCCTGCCAGAGGGCAGTTTCTGTTGATTTCCACTGTCCCAGGAGAAGAAGTTCCTATGTGGAATCATTGCTCACAGGTGGCTTTCTCATTACTAGCAAGTGGGAGTTGCCTCCAGGTTCCTTGTTTACAAAGAGCTGGATTTCTCCCTTTGGCAAAGGATTTGTGCAACACAACACAGCCAGGCCTGTGCCTGAAAGAGCCTGTAGAGAAGTGGCTGGATCTCTCCTCTTGCAAGTAAGAAGTGACAGAATGTGAGGAAATGGCCTCAATTTGTGCCAGAAAGGTCATGTTAGATTGGACATGTTAGGAGACATTTCTTCACCAAAAGGGTTTTCAAGCATTGGCAAATGCTTCCCAAGCAGGCAGTTGAGTCACCATACCTGGATATGACATTTTGGGACATGGCTTTGTGGTGGCCTTAGCAGTGTGAAGATAACTGTTGGACTCGAGGGTCTCAAAGATCTTTTCCAACCCAAATGATTCTATGATTCTGCTCAGGTTCACTGGACAGTAGAGCCTTTACTCAGCACTTACCTTTTTATCAGGGCCTTGCAGAAGGTATGGCTGTAGTTCTTTGCATTTCATAGAATCCTAGAATGGTTTGTCTTGGAAGGGACCTTCCAGATCCCATAAAAGGTCCAACCCCCTGCCATGGTCAGGGATACGTTCCACTAGAGTAGTTTGTTCAGAGCCCCACCTATCCTGGCAATGGGTGGGACATCAAAACACTTCTCGGCACAACATGTTTCAGTGCCTCACAGGGAAGAATTTCTTCTTAATATCTCATCTATATCTATCCTCTTTAATTTTAAAGCCATTTCCACTTGTCCTATCACTACATGAGCTTGTACTCCCCCTTCAGGAAGGCTGATCTAAAGCCTCCTTCTCTTCTCCAGGCTGAACCACCCCAACTCTCTCAGGGTTTCCTCATAGGAGCAGTGCTCCAGCCATCTCATCATCTTCGTGGGCCTCCTCTGGACTCAGTCCAACAGGTCCACATCCTTCATATGCTGGTAGCCTAAGAGCTGGGAGACACATTGCTGGGTCACATTTGGTTTTGCATCAGCCAACACTCCTTGTCTCTTGGATATCAAACCATTAACCACAAATCTTTGAGTACAATCATCCTGCCAATTCCATATCCACCAAGTGAACCATCCATCAGATAAACACCTCGCCAGTGTAGGGAGAAGGATGTTGTTTGGAACAGCGTCAAATCTTTGCACAAGTCCAGGTAGATGACATCATTCGCTCTCCCCTTATCCAGCAGTGCCATAACCCCACTGTAGAAGGCCACCAAATTGTTCAGGGGCATTAGTTAGGCCATGTTGGCAGTTGCAATCACATCCTAATATTCCATGAGCCTTTCCATGCTTTCTGTGGGGACCTGCTCCATGATCTTTCTTCGCATGGAGGTGAGACTTACCAGCCTCTAGTTCCCTGGCTCTTCCTTTATGCCTTTGTAAAAATATGGGTTATGTTTCCTGTTTTCCAGCCACTGGGAACTTCACCCAACTGTCAAGAATTCTGAAACATGATGGATAGTGGCTTGACCACTTGCATCTCTTCAGTCCCAGCAATTTCTGCAACTTTGTGTTCCTTTAGGTGATCTCAAACCTGATCTTCTTCTCTGGCAGGTGGTTCATTATTATCCCAATCCATGATATGCCCTTTGTGACTTGGGCATTGATGCTGGAGCACTTGCCAGTGAAGACTGAGACATTTTTGGAGAGAAGCCTCTCCCTGGTTGCTAGTTTTGCTGACCAAATACTCACCTCCTGGGGCATCCCCAAACACTTCCAAAGGAACAGGGATACCATCTTTGTGACATCCATCTTCCGAAAATCCTACACCTTTAGTGTCACAAACACTTTGTTCTGGAAAGCCTCACAGTAGCCATCTGCAGCTGGAGCTTTCAGGAGAGTTAGGAAGGTCACACTGCCAACATCCATGTTTTGGAAAGGCCTTTGCATACCCATAGCCTCTGGGAAGGTAGGGGTCAGCTTGCCCCATCTGGATATAACTGTGCCCTGTCACAGCCAGATGCTCACTACTGGTAGAGACCCACAGAGGCCTGCCAACAATTCCCACAACTTTCTTGAAGGTTCTGCTGGCAGCATCTCCCAACTCAAGAAATTTACCCACTCAGCCTTACCTCAGCCAATGGACAACATGGGAAAAACACTCCTGGCCCTTTGGAAACTGTGACAGAGCTTTCCCAGAAAGAACAGCCCTACAAAGAACACTGGCTCCACACAAAGCATTCAGGTATTCTCTTTACTTGCTTTTACACACAAGGGTACCCAAGTTAAAACAGCACAGTTTATAACTGCAGCACAACACGGCATGAGGGTTTCCAAATACGCCGTGCCACACCGCATTCATTCAAACAATCTGCTCAAATACAGTTCACAGAGTAGAAGGAGAAAAGACAAAAAGAGGAATGCAAATGCTCTAAGAGAAAACCACAAAAATCATAGTAGGACATCATTCCAGTCTCATCAAGAAACCTCTGAATTCAGAAAAAACAATGACAAGCCCAAACCCAAAGTCCCTTTTCTGATTTCATCTCAGTTCTACCTTCAGAAAAAGTCCTTTGAAGCAACTTATGGAGTTCCCGTACAATCCACCCCAGCACAAAGCTTATCTTCTCACAACTCCATATACTTATTAAAAGACAATTCAACTGTGCCAAAAGTCGAGCATGTGGGGCAGAAAACCAGGTTAGCCAAACATGGCACCCTTGTGGAGCTCCAGAGGAAAAAGAATTATATGATCTCTGGAAGCAAGGTCAGGCTTTGCAAGAAGCTTGCAGTGCTGTGGTTCATATATTCAGGGAGAAGGCATGAAAGGCCAAAACATGGTCAGAGTTGAAACTGGCCAGTGTTGTGAATAGCAGGGATGGGC
>NW_009925925.1:0-1998 GCF_000696875.1 Nestor notabilis | reverse complement strand
CAGGAATGGCTTTTTAAAGTAAATTCATAGCAAGAGGAGGTCAAAACAAAACATTAGACTCGTACTTGTGGAAGATGGTCACTCCCCGAGTAACAGGGACAAAGGAGAAGAGAAGTCATTCAGTGCTTTTCTTGCCTCACTCCTTAACTAAACCATTAGCCCCCAGGGCTGCCCAATCCCCTGAGACAGAGGACAGTCCCCTGAGCTTCCTGCCTGGCAGCTAGCCAATGTTCTTCCAGTCTGCAAGAAGGGCATGAGGAAAGACACAGGCAAACACAGACCTGTTGCTCTCACCTTACCTGTTGGATAAAATGTATGGAGATCATTCTTGGTATAAAGGTCACCTGCCTCCTTAATGAAGGGAAATGGGTGGAAGTAGTTTTCCTGGATTTTAGTCTAAATTGTGCAAGGAGAGGCTGGAGGGCAGCCCTGAAGAAAGGGAGCTACTGGGGGTGCTGGTGTGCAGCAGGCTCAGTAGGACCCAGCAATGTGCCCTGGAAGCTAATAGGGCAAACTGCATCCTGTTGGCATCAAACACAGCACAAAATTGAAGCAGCATGTAATGGTCAGCTTCCTAAGGAGGGGAAGTGGAGAGGGAAGCGCTGACCTATTCTCTCTCATATCTGGTGATATTGCAAATGGGAATGTTTCAAAGCCATGCCAGGGGATGTTTAGACATCACATCAGGAAGCATTTCTTTACTGAAAGGCTGGTCAAGCACTGGAACAGGCTTCCTAGAGAGGTGGTCAATGTCCCAAGCCTGTGTTTAACAAGTATTTGTAAAATGACATTAAAAACATAAGTTAACTTTTGGTCAGCCCTGAAGGGGTCAGGCAGTTGGACCAGATGATCATTGTAAGTCTCTTCAAATTAAATACTTCTATCCTAGTGTATTCTAGTCTAGTCTGATCCATTAGATTTTATTCCAACACCAAAGAATTCCAGGAGACAGGCTACCCAAACACCCACTATGGCCTAGGAAAGAACTCGTGTGTTTTTCTGCTCTCCCCTAGAGACAATGAGATTTCTGTATTCAAAGGGTCAAAATGTATTTCTTCCTGCTTCACTGGAACCTCAACGGCAGGATGGGAGCAACTGCCTGCTTTGATGGGAAGCCCTTGTGCAGCATAGGCAGATACACAATGGCTATACAGACAGACACAGTGTCCAGAAGGAAAAACAGGCACAGGCCCCAATCTCGGAGACATTCAGAAACCAGACGAGAAAGAGCCCCATGCTCACACCACCTTGTCTCACAATACCCACATTGTCCTTGATTTCCTGACCCATAAGGAGGGCTACGAGCATTTCTGCAAGGTTGAAGTTTGTTTGTCCAACCACTCCACTGTGTTACAACAAAAAGGAATTGGTCCATGGTCTTGACAGCCAGAAAGGGAGCCAAGAACTTAGCTGAGTCCTGGAAAAAAAACACTACTCTCAAAACATTTCAGAAATGGCTATAAGAGAGCTGAAACATACCATTTCCCGAATAAGAGAGCGTAAGTCTGTTTTATTGAGTTTTGTTAGTTTTTTTCTAGAATAATTCAATATTTTATCTCACTTTGTGGGAAATCATTGATGCCAAATGTATATGCAGCTTAACTCTGAAGGTATCCTTGCCACATGTCCTAATAGAGATCCTTTTGGGCCATGAGATGTGAAGATTCTGGCTGTGCCAACACTATGCTAGTTAAAGGAAAGACTATTGAACTGTTCTGCGGAGAGCACCCCAGGGTTGTCTGGTGGCACATCCTCCATGGTGAGAGGACCACATGGGAAATCTTGTTCATTGCTGGTGCCCTCACCTGTGGCATGGAGCTGTGGAGGAAGGCTGGGGAGGATGGGCTTCAGGAACTTGAACTCACTGTTGCCTGAGCCTGTCGTGAGGCTGACCTCATAGCAATAGGCATGGGGCAGGGTCCCTGCAGCAGCCGCATTAGCCAGGCTGCTCTGCAAGTTGCTGACATCATAAACCACGTGCCCATCCTTCAGCTCCTT
>NW_009925924.1:2448-3187 GCF_000696875.1 Nestor notabilis | reverse complement strand
TCCTGAACTTTCCTTCTGGGCCTTGAATGTCGACATCAGGACCCTCAACGTCAACTTTGGGACCTTTGATACCAAATTCGGGGCCCTTTAGGTCACCTTCCAGCTTTGGCACAGACACGTCCACATCTCCCTTCACTTTGGAGCCCTTCAGGTTCAGGTCAATGTCAGGCATCGAGATCTTGGGAGCCTTGATGTGCATCTCGGGCATCTTGAACTTGGGACCTTTCAGCTTCCCCTCGGGACCTTCAATGTCCACACTTGGCATCTCAATATCTACCTTTGGAGCAGAAACATCAATATCTCCTTTTGGCAAGTTCACATCAACTTCTGGACCTTCTGCTTTGAATCCCGGCATCCCGAACTTGGGCATCTTGAACTTGGGCATCTTGAACTTTCCTTCTGGGCCATGAATGTCCACGTCTGGTGCCTCAAGGTCCACTTTGGGACCCTTGATGTCGACATCAGGACCCTTCAAGTCACCCTCAAGCTTTGGCACAGACACGTCCACATCTCCCTTCACTTTGGGGCCCTTCAGATTGAAGTCAACGTCGGGCATTGAGAACTTGGGGGCCTTGATGTGCATCTCGGGCATCTTGAACTTGGGGCCTTTCAGCTTCCCCTCGGGACCTTCCAGCTCAATGTCGGGAAGGTCAACATCGACTTTGGGACCTTTGATGTCTATTTCAGGCCCCTTCAGGTCACCCTCTACCTTGGGGAGAGACACATCCACATATCCCTT
>NW_009925924.1:0-1744 GCF_000696875.1 Nestor notabilis | reverse complement strand
TCCAGTTTGGGGCCTTTGATGTCAATGTCGGGACCTTTCAAATCACCCTCCACCTTTGGCACAGACACGTCCACATCTCCCTTCACTTTGGGGCCTTTCAGGTTCAGGTCAAAGTCCGGCATCGAGATTTTGGGGGCTTTGAAATGCATCTCGGGCATCTTGAACTTGGGTCCCTTCAACTTCCCTTCTGGCATCTCTATATCCACATCAGGACCTTCAATGTCCACTTTGGGTCCTTTGATATCCATATCGGGGCCTTTCAAGTCACCTTCTAGTTTGGGGGTGGAATCATCCACGTTTCCCTTCAGCTTTGGCCCTTTGAGGTTCAGGTCGATGTCGGGCATCGAGATCTTGGGGGTCTTGAAGTGCATCTCGGGCATCTTGAACTTGGGACCTTTAATCTTTGCTTCTGGACACTCAAGGTCAATGTCAGGAACATTCACATCCAGTTTCGGCCCTTTGATATCGACATCGGGACCTTTCAAATCACCCTCCAGCTTTGGCACAGACACGTCCACGTCCCCCTTCACTTTGGGGCCCTTCAGGTTCAGGTCAAAGTCCGGCATCGAGATCTTGGGGGCCTTGATGTGCATCTCGGGCATCTTGAACTTGGGGCCCTTCAGCTTCCCCTCTGGGCCCTCAATGTCAAGGTCAGGCACTTCTATGTCCACTTTGGGCCCTTTAAGTTCCAGATCTGGCACTTTCACGTCCCCCTCAATTTTGGGAGCAGAAACATCCACATCTCCCTTCACTTTGGGACCTTTCAAGCTGAGGTCCATATCAGGCATAGAAAATTTGGGGGCCTTGATGTGCATCTCAGGCATCTTTATCTTGGGCCCTTTCCATTTTCCCTCAGGACCTTCAACCTCAAGATCAGGAACATCAACATCCAACTTCGGACCTTTAATATTCACATCGGGTCCCTTCAATTCACCTTCTAATTGTGGGACAGAAACATCAGCACCACCCTTCACCTTCGGGCCCTTCAGGTTCAGGTCAATGTCGGGCATGGAGATCTTGGGGGCTTTGATGTGCATCTCGGGCATCTTGAACTTGGGACCTTTCAGCTTCCCCTCGGGACCTTCAATGTCCACACTTGGCATCTCAATATCTACTTTTGGGCCAGAAACATCAATATCTCCTTTTGGCAAGTTCACATCAACTTCTGGACCTTCTGCTTTCAGCCCCGGCATCCCAAACTTGGGCATCTTGAACTTGGGCATCTTGAACTTTCCTTCTGGGCCTTGAATGTCGACATCAGGACCCTCAACGTCAACTTTGGGACCTTTGATACCAAATTCGGGGCCCTTTAGGTCACCTTCCAGCTTTGGCACAGACACGTCCACATCTCCCTTCACTTTGGAGCCCTTCAGGTTCAGGTCAATGTCAGGCATCGAGATCTTGGGAGCCTTGATGTGCATCTCGGGCATCTTGAACTTGGGACCTTTCAGCTTCCCCTCGGGACCTTCAATGTCCACACTTGGCATCTCAATATCTACCTTTGGAGCAGAAACATCAATATCTCCTTTTGGCAAGTTCACATCAACTTCTGGACCTTCTGCTTTGAATCCCGGCATCCCGAACTTGGGCATCTTGAACTTGGGCATCTTGAACTTTCCTTCTGGGCCGTGAATGTTGACATCAGGACCTTCAATGTCCACTTTGGGTCCTTCGATGTCCACATTGGGACCCTTTAAGTCACCTTCTACCTTAGGAAGAGACACATCCACATCTCCCTTCACTT
>NW_009925923.1:0-9452 GCF_000696875.1 Nestor notabilis | reverse complement strand
GTTGCTGTCGCGTTCCAGGCGGGAAGGGGGTTTGCTCTCCCTGAGGTAACAGGGTGGCCGGTGGCGGCCGTCACCGAGCTGGAGGCTGCCGGGGGGCACTGCGGCTCACCCAGCCGGGTCGGTGTTCCTCACCTGAAAGACGAGCTCTCTGCGCACCCCGGAATGGGCTGCCCACCCTGAACTTCTCAGCACGGAGGTCTAGGACAAGGGGTAGGTAACGATGGCTCTGTGGAAAGCCGCAGGCTTTCTCATGGGGCACAGTACGAGCCCCGGCAGTGGGATCCACCCTGTGTCTGACTTAGTCCCTGTGCTCAGGTCAACTAGATGAACACAAGAGAAGGACGCAGCCTGAGAAAGTGGAGCAAAGAGATGCTATAGTTAGAAAGCACAAGAGCGTCGACAGCTACACAGCTCTCAAAATAGAGATGCAGTTCTTAAAGTACTCAGAATCTTTCTTCCCATTGTCTAAGCGCGTGCAAGTTGTGCTTGAAGGGTGTTTAAGTGTTGCCCATTTAAACTTTCCAGCTCATGCAACAGTCATCTATAAATGTACACACTTGCTTCACCTTGCTTTGTGTCACCTGGGCAGACCTCTGTTCTTCGCTGTGAACATCTTGTCCCTGATTGAGTAGGCTCTGGTGTGCTTGCATGGGTGAACAGGCTGCTGCGCTGGGGTGGGAAGGGAGCAAGCAGCTGCTTTAGGTAATGCTTTTATAAGCATCGCTTGTTTTAGAGGCTCCCCAAGAGCACTGTCCAAATGATGGGTGAAGGGCACTGCGATGTGCTGCTCTCCAGCGCTGGGAGAGGTAGGTGAGACACACTATAGCAAGGTGGGGGAAGGTTCCCCACGGAAGGTTTTCTGTAACAAAAACCTCAGATGATCTTTAACCTCTCTGCAGATGAATGTCACATGTTTCATCACGCTTTCCAGGCTAAGCCATCTCTCCCTTTCCAGAATGAATGTACTTTGATTCCCTCAGTGAGTGTGTCAGATACATTTTTGTGTTTGGGTAGAGGCAATCTGAAGTTATCTTTAGATGTCACAGGTCTCTTCAAGTCCTCTGAATCTTCTGATCAATACATCAACCAGATTGCAAGTGGGTTCCCCCTGGGCTTTGCTTCAGTTAAAGATGGGATTTTCAAGCAATAAAAAGCAAAACCAAAACCGAACAAAAAAAAAAAAACAAACAAAAAAAGAACAAAAAAGTATTTCAAGAGTGTTGTCAAAGAGGAGTTTGGAGTTGTTAATATCAGAGGTATGACAGTAGAGAGATGTTGATGGTTTGGGTTACTTCAGGTTATGGGAGTCTGAAGGGGTGGAGTAATTGCAGTGTATGAGAAAGGAACTCAGTATGGAGACTTGAAAGGGCTGGTGACTGAAAATATGAATGTTTTTTCCCTTTGAACGTCACCTATCAACATCCCGGGGACACGGATAAATGCTATCTTCCCTGTTTAATTTGAGACGCAAAGATGACTTACCCAGACTTGTTTGGTAGGTCTGTGGCAGCTGCATGTTGAGCCCATGAGCCTGAGCACCAAACCTGCACAGCGCTGCTGCTTTGGGCTGTCTGTGTCCTTGCAAATTAGTTGGGCAAAGTCGTGTATACCTGACAGAGCCTATAAAGTCTAAAATAGCTTTAGGTAAAGGCTAAGGCACAAAAAATACAATCCTCTGTGGCACACTGCAGCAACGTTCTCAGATTCCTTCATCTGTGTTAACCTAGTAAGTCCCATTTATTTTGCTGACAAGGAAACCGATGCTCAGGTAATCTCAGTGATCAGTCACAGAATGAGTCAATTGCAGAGGAGTAGGTTTTCTAACTTCTTACACCCAGTCCTGAGATTTAGTCACAAAAGCTGCCTCTGTGCTGGTTTTGGACTGTGATGTCTCTTCCCGAGTAAGATGAGTACAGACTTGTTTGTTTGGAGAATTTTTGGTATTTGCTTTTGTTGTATGTGGGTTGTTTTTTTTTAAACACAGTACTTCCGACCAGTGGGAAGTTTTCCAAAGAGTGCTGAAGCATCATCATTTGGATTACCGCCCCCCCCCCCCCGCCGACACACCTCCTGGACCCCCCCCCCCCCCCCCGCCAAAGGGAAATCCACTGCACTTCCATCTAGGAGCTAAGAGAAACTTAAAAACGGAAAGTCTAATTTCAAGGTGGTGCTCTGGGTGAGAGAATGGAGAGGAAACCACCAGTGCTCTCTCCTGACCCTGGAAGTCTGGAATAACTAGTAATTACAGCAATACCAAAAGGGACAAAGACGGGTTATTTCAGTGAGTGAGAGCAGGCAAGAGGAAGAAGTAACGGTGTAAGCATAGAGTTGAAGAGGGTTTTTTTATGGTTGGGGGTTGCTATAAGCATGAAAACCAGGAGAAGTTGAGACTGCAGAGAGGCAGCAGCTAAGAGAGGCTCATGGGTGAGGAAGAGGGGCAGATACAGCGCAATATGCCAGAAAAATCCCCATAGCCGTTTGGATCCCAGCTTGCAGGTGCCCCTGCACCCCTCTGTGAGTTGGGACCTTGGGAGCTGGTGGGCAGCAACTGTCGTCAGTAATGCTCTCCTCTCAGTAGAGCCAGATGGGGCCCTGCAAGGTATCGCTTCTCAAAAGAGTACTGCCTTGCCTGCTGTGCCCAATCTGTCTGGAGGAGAAGGGGCAAAGGCAGCAATTGAAAGGTTGTTTTGATCCCTAGGACTATCAGCTGAGTCACAGGAAAGGAGCAGGAGAAGTTTGGGGACCCAAATACCCACAGCACTATGTCAGCAGCACAAGTCTGTGTCCATCACCATCCTTGAATTAGGTCTGGAGCCATACCTCTGTTCTCTCTAGAAAGCACATTGTCCCCTCTGTCTTCAGAGGAGCAGTACAGCTAAATGGTGGAGTCCTGACTGAGCTGGTGCTGAAATTCCCTCAAAGGGAGTGAAAGCACGAGGCTTAGCAAGGAGGCTTTCTTTGTACAGGATGCTGATTTGGGCCAGGGGGAGTATGAACTGAAGGAAGGTTGGGAGAAAGGACTGTTGCATTGCTTTGTGCTGAACCTATGCTGTCTCATGCAACGAAATGCTGGTGCCCTCAAACACCTGCTGAATGGGTGAGAAGGTGCTTCAGATGCTTTGCTGAGGAGTGTAAAGCCAGCGAGACAGAGCACGGCAGGGAATGCTGGTTAAAGGCTTGACGTGGAGGAGAGACACGCAGTCTGATGAGCTATAGCAGAGCATGTCACAGGCTTCTGAACGGCGCTTGGCTGGTTTTGAGTGCTTCAGATCTGTGATGGGGAGCAAACAGGATCTTCTGTCCCTGGTTCCTGTACTTCTCCAGGCTATTGGCTGTAGTGCCGGTGTGCATGGCTGGGTGGGATTGCCAGTCCCACAGTGGGCTCTCTCCTGCCACCAGGGCAGAGACAACACACTCAACAAGAAGCAAAGCTGTGACATTGACTCACAGCACGAAGCAGGGTACAGCTCTGCTGTGGCAGTTATGCCCAGCTCCGAGTTCTTATCTGATGATTCCGCCTAACTTTTATAACCCACTTGCAGTCAGCAGGAGCACATCAAATGCCAGGCAGAAAAAGAGTTGATGCTCTGGTTCAACCCGTACCACAGTCCCCAGCGGTTCTGGGTCGATCCGAGCAATTTGTGAGGCAGCAGACTGGAATCAGACAAACCCCAGTGCTGTCACACCCCGGGAGCCGGACTGGCTGCCAAAACAATGTGGCTTTGAAGTGGCCCCAGGAAGGGCCTCCTGTACATTCAACAGCCACTTGGTTTCAGGCTTGGAGGGAGATGGCATTCATAAGGTCTCCGATAACCTCCTCCGGGGGGAGTTCTCGTTTGCACACATAAGTAGAGGCTGCCTGATGAGCTCCACCAGGCAAAGCACTGGGCGGGCAGCCGTGCCCTCCCTCCTGTGCTCTCTGTTTTTAGGGTCTTGCTGCTGTCCCCAGCCATCCCAGGCTCAGATTTCGTGAGGGGCAGAGAGTTCATGTGCTAATTACGGCTGATGAAATGGGGCCAGCCACCCTGATCCTTCATGTGACTGATGAATAGACTTTGTTTCCTTCCCTTCGGCAGGCATTAATAAAAGGGATAAAGTTCAGGATTTCAGAGAAAACGCCGACATATCTTACTAGGCTTTGACAGCAAGCAAGCAAGGAGGATTTAAGGAGCGTTAGCTGCAGCTCTCCCAAGGCTAGCTAGGCCAGGTCTTAATCTGTACTGGGTAAATTCAAGCACTTTCTCCTTGAAAATGTCTCGTAGTCCTTGAAACATGCTCCTGTTTTCCAGCGGCCCTAATACTGCTCTTCTAGCTTTGTATTTGTTGAGTCTCTGTTGAGCAGATTTGCCACTTTCCTGCAGTTCTTCATTGACCAGCGTGTGAATGGGTATGACAGGAGCAGGATGACCACAGCGCTGTAGGGTGACAGCAGGGCAGTGTGTGTCACCTCTGAGGAAGCCCCATTTTGCCCTAAGTGGCCACCAAGCGAAGGAGCATGCACAGTTTATTTGCATTCCTGACTGAAAAGCAAACCTGCGGCCTGACCTTGGCAGGACTGGAATGTTTGGAGGAAAAGGGGTGGTGGTGGTGGGGAGCAGGTTACAGAGTGCCGCCAAACTTAGGGAACTGAAGGAAGGGTGTTTGCAGACTCAGTTCGTTTTTGTGTACAGTGAAAATAAGCACAAGGAGGGTTGAGGAGACTTGAACAGCAAGGACTTGGTGGTTAAAGGCAGGTTTCGTTTCATCCTTAGTTTCTCCCATAGCTCAGAGCTTCCCATCAGGCTCACCCCCTTTCCTGACCTGTGTGGTTTTTCCTTCCACGTGCAGTGTTTTTCTTCAGGGGTGAGAAGAGTGGATGTGGACTTTCTTTCAGTAGAGCGTTCCTTATGTGATTGGTTTGTGTGCGTCGTTGCCAGAGGCAGCAAACAGTACAGAGAAACCTCTGACTAGGCTGGGGTTCAAACCAACGTGTATCATGATCAGGAGATGCCAGAGGAGAGCACAAGTGAAGGGCGGCTTTGTGACCACGTGTGCCAAATCCATCTGACCAACCTGACCTGCAGGCAGTCTCCCCTGGCCATGTGGTGTCCCAGAGCAGGAGGGAACCTGGAGCTCTGTTGCTATATCAAGTCCTGGTCCCAAAGGAGCCCTGACAGAGAACATTCCCCCCATGCATTACAACAGCTTCATGCATTCATTGGTCTATGCCCTGGTCCAGCAGACATGCTCCCCTGTAGCCCACTGCCCTGGTTATATTCTCCACCACATCATCCAGTGTGATGCTACCTCCTGTGCCTCACTGAGGAAGCTCAGATCTGCAAGAGACCAGGATTCCTATATAAATTAATACTCAAAGTGAGAAAAGATCACCTGAATCAAGGGGCCTTCAGGATATCACAGTAATAGCCAGACTTTGAGAAAGGTGAAAGAGCATCAAGAACGTTCTGCCACTCCTTCCCTTGTTTGCCCTCTTGCATCTGGCTGTGGCCACAATGTAATCAGTGTAATCACAGTGTAGTCAATACATTCTGCAGCCAACAGAGAAGGTGACGGTTGGATTGTGATAAGGTACAGATAGGTACCTGTATGCTGTGATGTGTAATCTGTGGTAGGGACACGTGTGTAAGAGGCTGCATTGCGCAGTGCTGTGAATAGCTCTTTGCCTGACCCTTAAAAACAGAACATCCCCAAACATGATGGATGTGCTTACCCAGGCAGGAGTTAAAACAGATCTTTTCCCTGTGTTTTGGTCCTATCCCATTACTGCTTGAATGGGTGCTTCATTTCATTCCCGCAAAGGGATCATTATCTGCTGGGTCAAAGGCAGAAAAAGGCAGCTCTGCAGAGGAAGAGCCTCTCCAAAGGGGTAGTAGAAGAACCGCAGCAGCAAGGGCCAGCTCCAGATTCTGCATGGAGAGCAGTTTTGGAAATGCAGGCACTACTCTAAGTACCTTGTTGAGTCTGAGCTCTCTGGAAGAGCACCTGGTAGGTGCTAAACCGGTCTGGCTAGTTTGAAATCTCTTGCCCCAGTGCTAGGTCAGGCGTTCTACAGGATGAGAGAGCTGTGAAGGACGGTTCTTGTCCTCTGTTTGCCATCTGCTGCGTGTCTCTGGTTTCCAGTGGTCTGGAGAGTGCCTGGGCCCTGCCTGCCCCACTGGCAGTTCTCTTTCCCCCAGCCTCTGGTGGTGCCCCTGAAGGCATCAGTCAGTCAGTGTGGCTGGGGCCAAGGCATGACTGATTATAGGGTGGAGACACTGGTGCTCTCAGTAATAGCTGCTCATTTCCCAAATCTCTGCCTTGAATAACATCAGGGCTGACTGAGGAATTCCTAATTAAAGGGGACACAATCAAAGCTGAAGCAGTATTGCTTCAACATCAGCCACTTGTGTCCATAATCCCCAGAGGCCAGAAGTTCAGGAGAGAAGAGTAAATGTGAAATGAGAGAGAGCCCCACTTTGGCTGTTCATGTTTGCTTGGTTGGTTTTGTAGGCCCCATGTACAAATAAGGGGTTTGATTTCTTTTGTCTCCCTAATTTAATGCAAAGCAACAGTGGTGCCATTGACACTGGATCTGTGTCAGCGTGAGCCAACTAAACTCAAAGTTTCCAGCCCTGCAGCAACAAAGCAGATAATCCCACTTTTCTCCAGCTGTGGAGCTGGAGCCGTGCTGAGCCCCCTCCCTTCGTGTGCAGGACACCAGCGATCGTGCAGTGTGTGTTTGTGTGTCAGTAGCATGGGTGGCATGGGCGAAGTTGAGCAACCACCCGTGCCAACGCGGGCCAGCCATGTGCTTTGCGGTGGTGACACCTAGTGGGGAACACTTAGTGACCCGGACTTCGCAGCCGCGTTCACCGCCTTGCCTGTTGTGATGGAAGCCAGGGAGAGGGAGGCTGGGCTCTGGGGTATTCTGACAGCTGAACAGCCTGTGAGAGTGCCAGGGCTGCTTTTAGCCTTGCCCTGTCTTGGTTTCTGTTTTCCAGAGAGAGCTACCGATGGGTCCCTGCGGAGCGAGGACTGGGCTCTCAACATGGAGATCTGCGACATCATTAACGAGACTGAAGAAGGGTAAGGGAGCTGGCACGCATCCAGCAGCAGGTCTCAGCACACCCTGTAACACTGCATCCCTAGAGTGCAGTGGCAGCATGCACTGGTGGAGGTAATAAGCTAGCTTTTCCAACAGTCCCTTAGACAAGACTCTGCTGGGAGACCTAGAGCCACAGCAAAGCTGTCACAGCAGATACTTCCCCATTATCTTTGTGAGAGCTGGGAGCCATTAAAACAGGCCTTCAGGGTCCCCAGGAAAACCTCAGTTCAAGCCAGGCTGCCTCGCATCTTCCAAAGGCATATGTGCAATTCTTCCACTTCAGTTTATCCCTCCTTCATACCCCTCTCTTTCTTTCCCCTGGGAATGTAAAAATCTGCAGGCTGGTGACTGAGGAGAGAGGAAAATCTCAGGCTGCTATTCAGTCCTCTGAGTGTGCAAGTCCTGCTGGGGTTCACTTCTCAGGTACTTTCATGTACAGTCACTCAGACATACGCAAAGTGGGTGGGGGAGGCCTTGTCCCCTTTCCCTTTGGAAAGGTGTTCAGAAATCTGCCAGATGCATTAGCTCTGGATCTGGGGATTTGCCAGTGAATTCAAGGGGGCTGCTTCTTGTCACAGTGGAGATATAAAGAGCAGCATGTAAAAAGGAAGGTGCTACATGGAATAAAAAATGCAGGTTTCACCCCTGCTGTCCTACCCCCCAGTGATGCTGACAGAGGGTTAGCAAGCCCAGTTTTCAGCTTCACAGTTCTGTGAAAACAAAGTCAAACATCTTTGCTCACAGGTGTGTCACCAGTTCTTTTCCATGCTATCCCCACAGTGCAAATACACCTGTCTCTGTCCACCGTTCTCAGTCCCAAGCTGTGGCCTCTTAGTGTTTTGGTTTTGAGCACCTGATAACACAGTTGTACCCTCCTGGCATCATGGCTGTCCCATTGGCCTGCTAATGCCCATCCACAGCAACCATGCTGCTCCACAGACCAATACACTCCTGGACTCCTCAACACCCTGAGTTGTTGCAGACATCAGCACAGAGGCCTCCAGTTTCAGTAATAGCACTCATCAGCAGGACCCCACTCTTGCAGCTTGACAGGCAGACAGCTTTACCAGCCATTGCTTCAAGGTGTCCTGAAAACATGGTGGGGAAGGTCACCTGCTGAGTGTATGGGTCATCCAGAGCCAGTGGCTGTTTTGCTTTGCCTCTTTCTAGGTGCGTCTCAACCTTCTGATGGTCTTTCTTTGATTTTTCCTGCAGGCCCAAAGATGCCTTCCGAGCCATTAAGAAGAGAATTGTAGGGAATAAGAACTTCCACGAAGTTATGCTGGCATTGACGGTGAGTGGTCAGGGCTCTTTCTCAGCTCTGTGATATCCTGCTGTAAAGCTGAGTCCCTGGCTGAAAAAACACAAGTACTTAAAACCAACAAGGCAAACACATAAGCAGAGAAGTCTCTAGCTAATGCTTCATTGCCTCTGAAGGTCCTGGAGACATGCGTCAAAAACTGCGGCCATCGCTTCCATGTCCTTGTATCCAGCCAGGACTTTGTAGAAGGTGTCCTGGTGAGAACAATCCTGCCGAAGAACAATCCACCTGCCATAGTGCATGACAAGGTGCTGACCCTCATCCAGGTGAGACAAGAAGCGTGAGCATCTGTGCCAGTTCAGACACTGTTAGTCTTTAGGTGTTTGTACTGAAGAAGGTGTTTGTACAAAAGACTCCTGTAAATCACATTGGCCTGTGCTGTCTTCTTCTTCCTAGTCCTGGGCAGACGCCTTCCGCAGCTCACCGGACTTGACTGGTGTTGTTGCTGTGTATGAAGACCTGAGACGGAAAGGCCTGGAGTTCCCCATGACTGATCTGGACATGCTGTCACCCATCCACACACCACAGAGGGTATGGGAACATTGCTGAAGTAAAGGGTGCTGGGCAGCTGCCGTTCTGAAGCTGTGAGGGGCTTCAGGAACTCTAGCTTGCATTTAGAGGGCTTTTGGGAAGTGAGAAGCTTCAGGACAGCCTCTTTGCTGAAAGAGCTTTTGAAAGCAGATGGGGAGTTGCCATCAACATTTGTCTGCTAATTCCACCATCCTGTCAGCTGTGAGTGTCTAACATCTCTCTTTGACTTTTCCCACCTCTGTGTGTAGACTGTGTACAGCTCCGAATCCCAGTCTGGGCAGAACTCACCTGGGGTCAACTCCCCTCAGCAGATAGAGTCCATCCTCCACCCTGTCACCCTGCCCACCGGGAGAGGCACATCCAGTGATGCACCCATCACACCCACACCAGAGCAGGTGAGTTAGGCATGATCCCCATGGTGTTGCTGACTCTCTCTGCATTTGGGGGCTGTTTCATAAACCCTGTCTTGGTCCTTCCTCAGCCTCTGTGTTGCGTTCAGAGGTAAGGGAATTTGGC
>NW_009925922.1:70211-75763 GCF_000696875.1 Nestor notabilis | reverse complement strand
TCCTGCGAGGTGCGCCCCCGACAGCTTCATCGGTGCGCCCCTCAGGTGACACCTTGTAGCCGCCCTTGTGGGGTGCGGCTGTGCGTCCCCGCCAGCTTCTCCTGTGCATCCCCTGCACGGTTCAGCTGCGCCTGCGAGGTGCACCCCCCTGAAAGTTTCATCCGTGTCTCTTTGACCTGCAAGGTGCACCGGAGCATCCCCCTGCCGGGAGGCACCCTTTCACCTCTTTGAGTTGTATCCCTGCAGGAATATAACTGCACCCCATTACAAGCTCCATCCCTGCACCCTCAGAGAGGTACACCCATCCATCAGGGGTGCAGCTGTGTCCCTGGCACCCTGCAGGACCTGCTGCCTCTGGAGCTGATGGGGAAGATGCACTGACTGGATCTTCGCTCCAAGCTAAAGCTTGATTTCGCTGTGGTGATTCCATTGTGGTTTCATTGCTTCACTTCTCTATTAAAGAAATTGTTGAGGAATGAGAGAGATGGGAGAGGAGGAAGGATTAGGTAAGGGCTTGGAACCCTTCCCAAGCTCGCGCTGCACCGGTGTCCCTGGCGAGCAGCTCTTCCCCGGGTGGCTGTGGGACCTGCTGGTGGTCAGACGCTGCAGCACTGCCAGCCTGCTCAGACGGGCAGGCACGAACGGCCTCGCCAGCGGCAGGCTCAAGCGCCCGCAGAGTTCCTATTTCTAACGAGCACCGTCTGCAACTGCAGCCAGAGCAACCCCCAGCTCCCACTGAACTGGAGATCAGAAGGCAGGATTAGAAAGCCTTGCTGTTCGGTGCATGGGTTGGCCAAAAGAGCATCTCCTGCTTGAGAGGGGAGCCAGCCACGGGAAGGAGACGGGAAGAGGTGAAGTGTACAGCATCCCTGCATCCCCCGTTCACATATCACCTCAGCAAGGATCAGGTGGACTCCTGCAGTTGGGAGATACCTGGCAGCTCCACATTCACCAGTGCAAAGGCAAAGAGTCTGTGGATGAGGGGCAAAAAAAATCAGGGCACTGTTTTCCTTTGAATTCTAAAAGCTTCTGGCCAAAGATAGGAGCTTGCTGTTTCAAAAGTATAATTAAAATAATGCCTAGTTTCCATATGCCTGGGTTAAGCAGGCATTTATTTTTGTTTGATCCTTTCTAGTCGGATGTGTTGCTTACTTACAAAATGAGCTACAGTAATAGGAACAACCCATTCCTTAAAAAAAAAAAAAAAAAGCCAGCCCCATTGTGGTTTATGTAACAGCCAGGGGAGCTCCCAATTCCAGTCCCAGGCTATGGACCTGAGCATTTGCAGATGAGCTATCTTTAGAAAGGCACTAAATACTTGTTTACTATTTATGCGGTGGCATTTGAGCATCTTATGAACAGTAATTAATATCCCCTGTTCCCCCGAGATAAGGGGGTGCCGTCATCCCAGGCCACCACAAGGGAGCCGAAGCCCAGAGGAGCGCAGTGATTTATGCACCATCATGCAGTAGCTCGAAGAAGACACAGGCACTGGACCAGATTTCCCGAGTCCTTCCTCGCTGTCTGAATGCCAAACTTTGCCTTTCTTACTGCAAAGCTAGGATTCCAGGTTTCTCTGTAAAGGGGGGTGAAGGGGAGGCTCTGGGGGTGCTGCATGGTGGGGAGGAGGGATGCAGCTGTGACTGACCAGAGCAAATGTCAGTGAAAATGAAGGACCTCACTGAAATCAATTGCAAAAGCCGGTCAGGTTCGCAGACAGCAGATTTGGGCCCCTGGAATGAAAAGGATATTGTTAACAGCAGCTTGCTGGCAAGGCAACTGCTCTGCCAGGAGCTTTCAGTCGCGAAGAACACAGTTGTCATCCCAAGTCACTGAGGATTTTGCTCTTGGGTTTACTCCTGTTCCTCCAGGACCTGAGGGTAAATCTCCCACATGCCATGACCGACCACTGAACCTCATGGATAGAACTAATTTGATTAAGATGGACAATTTAGAGTTTGAATGTCGTGCCAGCCCTCAGTGCTCAGTGTAAAGAAGGAGCTTGTATAAATGTTTGATCCATTGCTACAGCCGGGAAAAAACCCTGTGATAATCAGGGCAGATTGTGTGGCTCTGGGGGCTGAGGGCATTTGGGTCTGCTTCAGGCTGACTTTGCTTTGGATTAGCACATCAAAACAGTAAGCCTTGGAAATGTCATTATTTATCTTCCCCAAAACTGCAGCTCTTATCTTGGGTCGGAGGGAGTCACTCCCTTTACAGGTTGTAGGAAGCACCCAGCAAACACACAACAGAATTACCGCTGCCGGAAGCTCACAGCCTGTTCTTGGTCTGAAAGTTTAGGTTTTCTGTTCAACCCTGGGCTTTGAATGACTTGAAACATCTTCTTGCAACTAGATTTTGCTGTAACCCTTGAAGTAATGAGATCTGTGTGACTGCAAATGAAGCAAACAATTCAGGATGAGCAGTTACTCTTGCAGAGCACCTACACTTAAGGAACAGGGAATGCCAAGGCAGGTCCCCTGCAAACCTCCCTGACCCACTGCTCAGTATCTGCTGGGCAAGCAGAGAGGTTCTGCTGGCTCTATCTTTCTTCTGCAAAAGCCACAATCCTTTGCTCATCAGGGGCTGTATCAATCAACCTCAGCAATTAACTGGTTGACAGCAAAAGCTGCCCCAGGTTATATTAATGCAGTGATTCTGGAACGACTCATCCCAGCAGGATGAGGCTGTCTGGCAGGGACGACTCCTGCCCTGTCCTTGGCAATGTCTCCATCAGTGAGCGGGGAAGGAAGGTATCCATGTTTAAAGCTCTTCCCAACTACCTCCAGGTTCTCCTCCAACCTGGACCTTGGTCATTTCAAGTGTTTTTTCCACAGTTGACCTGAGATGCCCGGAGTGGGCTGAGCCCCAGGCACCACCGGCTGTTTTGGCTGCAGGAGCCTCCCACACTCTCTTTTTGGGCTGGGAAGAAAGTAAAAGCCTCTCTGTCGACTGCAGATGTGCGGATGAATGTAAGGCATTTGCCTAATAAATACCTTCCTAAAGGGGGATTAATTAGCATCCCAAGATTCGCTCTTGCTGCACTCCCTCTGACAGCAGCAGCTCTGCAACAGCTTCTCTTCGGGGCATGAGAGCCTGTTGCTGGCCACTTTCCTGATGCACAGACCCACAGGGCCAACGACTCACAGATCTTTTCAGGAGCCATCACAGCGGCACCAGTGCCATGCAAGCGGTTGACAGTAACCACACACACACATCCCGGTATCTCCAGTCCTGCCATATGCCATGACCCATCACAGTGGTGATGCAGGATCCATTCTTCCCTGGCTGCCTTTGTGCCATGAATAATAAAGTCACATAAAACCTGATGTGCCAAATTATCTCCAACCTGTAAAACTCCACGAATCGTCAACCAAGGGCCAGAGGTGGGATCTGTTGACAAGCATAGACCTGGTGTCTGTGCTGGCTGCACTCTGCTCCAGGCGCAGCAAAGGGGAGAAACATGGAGCCTCCCAACCCAATGTGGACCTCTAAAATAGATCAGATGAATCATGTGCTAAAAGCAGTTGGGTTTGTCTATAAAGGGTGTGCGGGGTGACTAGCTCAGCTGTGGAAGTCTCCCCAGGGGATATCTGAAGATGAATCTCTTCCTACAGTTCTTTTGGGTTGAAAGAATTTTATGGGTTGCGAATACAATACAAATGTTTCCCAAACAGTGTGGCTTTATCCTCTCCCGAACAGGGATTTTTGGAACTTGCATTTCATGTACAGTAACATATATGATGATGAAACCCCGCTCTAGATCACAGCAGCATTAAAATCTGAGCTATGCAGCAAGTATTTGGAGATTGATCTAGAGCATCCTGGTGCAAGCGTGAGGAATACTTTCAAACAAGGAGATGTTCCTGTAGAATTGTAAAGGAGGTACCAGGACTATGCGTGGCCTGAGAAAAAGCTGAGAGCATGAGAGCTCTTACGCACGAGGGAATAACACAGGTGATGTGAGCCAGGAAATGCTTATTTCTTGGGGTTTTTAGTGCAGGACTTTGCACTTTGTAAATTAGCAACACCGCTTTGGAAAAATACCTGCCTCCACAGTCAGTTCCTTCTCCTGCTGCAAATAACCTCCAGCCACACAAATTTTGGCTACCTGCTTGGGTCAGCAGGGTAACACTACTACAAAATCTGCTGCATCATGAACAACTCTGTCAATGTGTATCCATCTTTGCTAAGGAAGAAGAGAAGAACGTGAGGTTAATGGCTGTACTTTTGACCAACAGCTTTTTTGCTGGCATTTTTAACAGCAACTGTTTTAACTAATAATCAGCAAGGTTTGGCTGTAGCCCTATGATCTTCTATGGAGGCTGATGGGACTTGGATGAGCAGCGTCTTACTTACTCCTCTACACGCAGGCACTGCAGCTTGACAGCAGGCAGGGGGGAAGGAGCTTGAAAAGGACCCAGGGGAGATAAAAGGAAGAAAACAGGCAGAAAATTACAGCAGAAAAGAGATGAGGACATTCTGCAGCAAGAACTGGGAAATTAGATGTCAAACAAACCACAGGTGGAAAAACCTCAGAATACAACTGGCAAATACCCTGGCCCAAGATGAGCTCCACAATGATAACGCAGGAAAATATGTGAAAAGGTTATTTGGGGTTTTTTTGGCTACATTTGGGAGTCAGTTCTGCTGCTGAGCAAAAGAAAGTCCCATTTGCCACCTGGCCTGCAAGGCTGCCCTGTAACTGCTTGTAAGGGCCAGCCAGTGTCCTGAACTCCTCCAGCACCAACGTGCCTGTTGCCTCAGGAGAGGCACTATATATTATCATCTCATCCCCTGCACGGACTGGGCTCACGTCAGAGCTGATTTTACACTGTTTTTTCCAGCACTTGATCCAGGCTGGGATTTTCCTTTCCTTGCATAATGCCTTTCAGCAAGGAGCTGAGGCAAATTTTCAGGTATTTCCAGTTTTCCTGCTCAGTGATGCCTCCAGGCTCTGATGCTGCAGGGAGTGGGCCCCAGGTCCCCTTCCCTTTGCACGCTGGATTGTGGGATGCTCACTGTGGGTGCTGCAGGGACATGGGCTCCTCCTGGAAAAGCAAAACCTGTGGTAGAGGCATCTACCTGATCCCCCCTTCACTGTTTGGGGGACCTCGAGCTCTTAAAATCACACTTCCCACCACTCCTCCACAGAGATACAGGCATCACTGAGCCCAGCATCCTCCTTGAGACCAGCTGGGCATGAGAAAAGGTGTTGGACATCATCAACCAGGGTCTGAAAAGGGCTTTTTGGGGAGCTGGGAGCAGTTCCCATTTCCCTGGGGTAGATAAAGCTGGAGCAGCTTCAGCCTGGAGTCTGCAGTGAATCCTGACTTGGTTTTCTCTGTGTGTGCTGCTTCAATTTTTCTGGAAACATGGCAAGTGCACGGTATTTCTCCTTCACAAACCAAACATGGGGGGGTTCACATTTTTAGGAAAGCCATCTGCATTTTCTGTCACTGCCACTTGAAAAAGCCCATCATTTAATATCTCCTTGCTCTTCCAAGCTGCAATGCTCATGAAAAACAGCAATGCTCCTCCTTTCCTGCATC